>NW_027672914.1:0-15000 GCF_964194105.1 Spermophilus citellus | reverse complement strand
CTTTCATTGAAAGGGGTTGCCAAGCTTCCAAAAATTAAGAATCTCCAGAAATCTCAGCAAATATTTTTTCACCCAAACTGGATGATACTTTCAGGTAATGATCAGTACACTAAGCCCACTTGGTTCCCCAAATTTCGTTCTTCTATTTTGAAGCGTTCGTTTCCAGTAACAGTTTGAATTTTGGCGTTTCACACTATTTTCTCCTATATTGATAGATGTATTTGGAACTCTAAATCCAACACGGTTTGTGCTAGCTTCTTGAAACTTCACACAGTAAAGTAGTTTCACGTTCTCTCTCTATGTTATGTTTCCTCTTGATGTAGCCCTAAGCAGTGAATGGCGAGAAACACTTTCATTGAAAGGGGTTGCCAAGCTTCCAAAAATTAAGAATCTCCAGAAATCTCAGCAAATATTTTTTCACCCAAACTGGATGATACCTTCAGGTAATGATCAGTACACTAAGCCCACTTGGTTCCCCAAATTTCGTTCTTCTATGTTGAAGCGTTCGTTTCCAGTAACAGTTTGAATTTTGGCGTTTCACACTGTTTTCTCCTATATTGATAGATGCATTTGGAACTCTAAATCCAACACGGTATGTGCTAGCTTCTTGAAACTTCACACAATAAAGTAGTTTCACGTTCTCTCTCTATGTTATGTTTCCTCTTGATGTAGCCCTAAGCAGTGACTGGCGAGAAACACTTTCATTGAAAGGTGTTGCCAAGCTTCCAAAAATTATGAGTCTCCAGAAATCTCAGCAAATATTTTTTCACCCAAACTGCATGATACTTTCAGGTAATGATCAGTACACTAAGCCCACTTGGTTCCCCAAATTTCGTTCTTCTATGTTGAAGCGTTCGTTTCCAGTAACAGTTTGAATTTTGGCGTTTCACACTGTTTTCTCCTATATTGATAGATGTATTTGGAACTCTAAATCCAACACGGTTTGTGCTAGCTTCTTGAAACTTCACACAGTAAAGTAGTTTCACGTTCTCTCTCTATGTTATGTTTCCTCTTGATGTAGCCCTAAGCAGTGACTGGCGAGAAACACTTTCATTGAAAGGGGTTGCCAAGCTTCCAAAAATTACGAATCTCCAGAAATCTCAGCAAATATTTTTTCACCCAATCTGGATGATACTTACAGGTAATGATCAGTACACTAAGCCCACTTGGTTCCCCAAATTTCGTTCTTCTATGTTGAAGCGTTCGTTTCCAGTAACAGTTTGAATTTTGGCGTTTCACACTGTTTTCTCCTATATTGATAGATGTATTTGGAACTCTAAATCCAACACGGTTTGTGCTAGCTTCTTGAAACTTCACACAGTATAGTAGTTTCACATTCTCTCTCTATGTTATGTTTCCTCTTGATGTAGCCCTAAGCAGTGACTGGCGAGAAACACTTTCATTGAAAGGGGTTGCCAAGCTTCCAAAAATTACGAGTCTCCAGAAATCTTAGCAAATATTTTTTCACCCAAACTGGATGATACTTTCAGGTAATGATCAGTACACTAAGCCCACTTGGTTCCCCAAATTTCGTTCTTCTATGCTGAAGCGTTCGTTTCCAGTAACAGTTTGAATTTTGGCGTTTCACACTGTTTTCTCCTATATTGATAGATGTATTAGGAACTCTAAATCCAACACGGTTTGTGCTAGCTTCTTGAAACTTAACACAATAAAGTAGTTTCAACTTCTATCTCTATGTTTTGTTTCCTCTTGATGTAGCCCTAAGCAGTGACTGGCGAGAAACACTTTCATTGAAAGGGGTTGCCAAGCTTCCAAAAATTAAGTATCTCCAGAAATCTCAGCAAATATTTTTTCACCCAAACTGGATGATACTTTCAGGTAATGATCAGTACACTAAGCCCACTTGGTTCCCCAAATTTCGTTCTTCTATGTTGAAGCGTTCGTTTCCAGTAACAGTTTGAATTTTGGCGTTTCACACTGTTTTCTCTTATATTGATAGATGTATATGGAACTCTAAATTCAACACGGTTTGTGCTAGCTCCTTGAAACTTGACACAATAAAGTAGTTTCTAGTTCTATCTCTATGTTTTGTTTCCTCTTGATGTAGCCCTAAGCAGTGACTGGCGAGAAACACTTCCATTGAAAGGGGTTGCCAAGCTTCCAAAAATTAAGAATCTCCAGAAATCTCAGCAAATATTTTTTCACCCAAACTGGATGATACTTTCAGGTAATGATCAGTACACTAAGCCCACTTGGTTCCCCAAATTTCATTCTTCCATGTTGAAGCGTTCATTTCCAGTAACAGTTTGAATTTTGGCGTTTCAAACTGTTTTCTCGTATATTGATAGATGTATATGGAACTCTAAATTCAACACGGTTTGTGCTAGCTCCTTGAAACTTGACACAATAAAGTAGTTTCTAGTTCTATCTCTATGTTTTGTTTCCTCTTGATGTAGCCCTAAGCAGTGACTGGCGAGAAACACTTTCATTGAAAGGGGTTGCCAAGCTTCCAAAAATTAAGAATCTCCAGAAATCTCAGCAAATATTTTTTCACCCAAACTGGATGATACCTTCAGGTAATGATCAGTACACTAAGCCCACTTGGTTCCCCAAATTTCGTTCTTCTATGTTGAAGCGTTCGTTTCCAGTAACAGTTTGAATTTTGGCGTTTCACACTGTTTTCTCCAATATTGATAGATGTATTTGGAACTCTAAATCCAACACGGTTTGTGCTAGCTTCTTGAAACTTCACACAATAAAGTAGTTTCACGTTCTTTCTCTATGTTATGTTTCCTCTTGATGTAGCCCTAAGCAGTGACTGGCGAGAAACACTTTCATTGAAAGGGGTTGCCAAGCTTCCAAAAATAACGAGTCTGAAGAAATCTTAGCAAATATTTTTTCACCCAAACTGGATGATACTTTCAGGTAATGATCAGTACACTAAGCACCCTTGGTTCCCCAAATTTCGTTCTTCTATGTTGAAGCGTTCGTTTCCAGTAACAGTTTGAATTTTGGCGTTTCACACTGTTTTCTCCTATATTGATAGATGTATTTGGAACTCTAAATCCAACACGGTTTGTGCTAGCTTCTTGAAACTTGACACATAAAGTAGTTTAAACTTCTATCTCTATGTTTTGTTTCCACTTGTTGTAGCCCTAAGCAGTGACTGGCGAGAAACACTTTCATTGAAAGGGGTTGCCAAGCTTCCAAAATTACGAGTCTCCAGCAATCTCAGGAAATATTTTTTCACCCAAACTGGATAATACTTTCAGGTAATGATCAGTACACTAAGCCCACTTGGTTCCCCAAATTTCGTTCTTCTATGTTGAAGCGTTCGTTTCCAGTAACAGTTTGAATTTTGGCGTTTCACACTGTTTTCTCCTATATTGATAGATGTATTTGGAACTCTGAATCCAACACGGTTTGTGCTAGCTTCTTGAAACTTCACACAGTAAAGTAGTTTCACGTTCTCTCTCTATGTTATGTTTCCTCTTGATGTAGCCTTAAGCAGTGACTGGCGAGAAATCCTTTCATTGAAAGGGGTTGCCAAGCTTCCAAAAATTAAGTATCTCCAGAAATCTCAGCAAATATTTTTTCACCCAAACTGGATGATACTTTCAGGTAATGATCAGTACACTAAGCCCACTTGGTTCCCCAAATTTCGTTCTTCTATGTTGAAGCGTTCGTTTCCAGTAACAGTTTGAATTTTGGCGTTTCACACTGTTTTCTCCTATATTGATAGATGTATATGGAACTCTAAATTCAACACGGTTTGTGCTATCTCCTTGAAACTTGACACAATAAAGTAGTTTCTAGTTCTATCTCTATGTTTTGTTTCCTCTTGATGTAGCCCTAAGCAGTGACTGGCTAGAAACACTTTCTCTGAAAGGGGTGGCCAGGCTTCCAAAAATTAAGAATCTCCAGAAATCTCAGCAAATATTTTTTCACCCAATCTGGATGATACTTACAGGTAATGATCAGTACACTAAGCCCACTTGGTTCCCCAAATTTCGTTCTTCTATGTTGAAGCGTTCGTTTCCAGTAACAGTTTGAATTTTGGCGTTTCACACTGTTTTCTCCTATATTGATAGATGTATTTGGAACTCTAAATCCAACACGGTTTGTGCTAGCTTCTTGAAACTTCACACAGTAAAGTAGTTTCACATTCACTCTCTATGTTATGTTTCCTCTTGATGTAGCCCTAAGCAGTGACTGGCGAGAAACACTTTCATTGAAAGGGGTTGCCAAGCTTCCAAAAATTACGAATCTCCAGAAATCTCAGCAAATATTTTTTCACCCAATCTGGATGATACTTACAGGTAATGATCAGTACACTAAGCCCACTTGGTTCCCCAAATTTCGTTCTTCTATGTTGAAGCGTTCGTTTCCAGTAACAGTTTGAATTTTGGCGTTTCACACTGTTTTCTCCTATATTGATAGATGTATTTGGAACTCTAAATCCAACACGGTTTGTGCTAGCTTCTTGAAACTTCACACAGTATAGTAGTTTCACATTCTCTCTCTATGTTATGTTTCCTCTTGATGTAGCCCTAAGCAGTGACTGGCGAGAAACACTTTCATTGAAAGGGGTTGCCAAGCTTCCAAAAATTACGAGTCTCCAGAAATCTTAGCAAATATTTTTTCACCCAAACTGGATGATACTTTCAGGTAATGATCAGTACACTAAGCCCACTTGGTTCCCCAAATTTCGTTCTTCTATGTTGAAGCGTTCGTTTCCAGTAACAGTTTGAATTTTGGCGTTTCACACTGTTTTCTCCTATATTGATAGATGTATTTGGAACTCTAAATCCAACACGGTTTGTGCTAGCTTCTTGAAACTTCACACAGTAAAGTAGTTTCACGTTCTCTCTCTATGTTATGTTTCCTCTTGATGTAGCCCTAAGCAGTGACTGGCGAGAAACACTTTCATTGAAAGGCGTTGCCAAGCTTCCAAAAATTAAGTATCTCCAGAAATCTCAGCAAATATTTTTTCACCCAATCTGGATGATACCTTCAGGTAATGATCAGTACACTAAGCCCACTTGGTTCCCCAAATTTCGTTCTTCTATGTTGAAGCGTTCGTTTCCAGTAACAGTGTGAATTTTGGCGTTTCACACTGTTATCTCCTATATTGATAGATATATTTGGAACTCTAAATCCAACACGGTTTGTGCTAGCTTCTTGGAACTTCACACAGTAAAGTAGTTGCACGTTCTCTCTCTATGTTATGTTTCCTCTTGATGTAGCCCTAAGCAGTGACTGTCGAGAAACACTTTCATTGAAAGGGGTTGCCAAGCTTCCAAAAATTAAGTATCTCCAGAAATCTCAGCAAATATTTTTTCACCAAACTGGATGCTACTTTTAGGTAATGATCAGTACACTAAGCCCACTTGGTTCCGCAAATTTCGTTCTTCTATGTTGAAGCGTTCGTTTCCAGTAACAGTTTGAATTTTGGTGTTTCACACTGATTTCTCCTATATTGATAGATGTATATGAAACTCGAAATCCAACACGGTTTGTGCTAGCTCCTTGAAACTTGACACAATAAAGTAGTTTCTAGTTCTATCTCTATGTTTTGTTTCCTCTTGATGTAGCCCTAAGCAGTGACTGGCGAGAAACACTTTCATTGAAAGGGGTTGCCAAGCTTCCAAAAATTAAGAATCTCCAGAAATCTCAGCAAATATTTTTTCACCCAAACTGGATGATACTTTCAGGTAATTATCAGTACACTAAGCCCACTTGGTTCCCCAAATTTCGTTCTTCTATGTTGAAGCGTTCATTTCCAGTAACAGTTTGAATTTTGGCGTTTCACACTGTTTTCTCCTATATTGATAGATGTATATGGAACTCTAAATTCAACACGGTTTGTGCTAGCTCCTTGAAACTTGACACAATAAAGTAGTTTCTAGTTCTATCTCTATGTTTTGTTTCCTCTTGATGTAGCCCTAAGCAGTGACTGGCGAGAAACACTTTCATTGAAAGGGGTTGCCAAGCTTCCAAAAATTAAGAATCTCCAGAAATCTCAGCAAATATTTTTTCACACAAACTTGATAATACCTTCAGGTAATGATCAGTACACTAAGCCCACTTGGTTCCCCAAATTTCGTTCTTCTATGTTGAAGCGTTCGTTTCCAGTAACAGTTTGAATTTTGGCGTTTCACACTGTTTTCTCCAATATTGATAGATGTATTTGGAACTCTAAATCCAACATGGTTTGTGCTAGCTTCTTGAAACTTCACACAGTAAAGTAGTTTCACGTTCTCTCTCTATGTTATGTTTCCTCTTGATGTAGCCCTAAGCAGTGACTGGCGAGAAACACTTTCATTGAAAGGGGTTGCCAAGCTTCCAAAAATTAAGAATCTCCAGAAGTCTCAGCAAATATTTTTTGACCCAAACTGGATGATACTTTCAGGTAATGATCAGTACACTAAGCCCACTTGGTTCCCCAAATTTCGTTCTTCTATGTTGAAGCGTTCGTTTCCAGTAACAGTTTGAATTTTGGCGTTTCACACTGTTTTCTCCTATATTGATAGATGTATTTGGAACTCTAAATCCAACACGGTTTGTGCTAGCTTCTTGAAACTTGACACAATAAAGTAGTTTAAACTTCTATCTCTATGTTTTGTTTCCTCTTGATGTAGCCCTAAGCAGTGACTGGCGAGAAACACTTTCATTGAAAGGGGTTGCCAAGCTTCCAAAAATTACGAGTCTCCAGCAATCTCAGGAAATATTTTTTCACCCAAACTGGATAATACTTTCAGGTAATGATCAGTACACTAAGCCCACTTGGTTCCCCAAATTTCGTTCTTCTATGTTGAAGCGTTCGTTTCCAGTAACAGTTTGAATTTTGGCGTTTCACACTGTTTTCTCCTATATTGATAGATGTATTTGGAACTCTGAATCCAACACGGTTTGTGCTAGCTTCTTGAAACTTCACACAGTAAAGTAGTTTCACGTTCTCTCTCTATGTTATGTTTCCTCTTGATGTAGCCTTAAGCAGTGACTGGCGAGAAATCCTTTCATTGAAAGGGGTTGCCAAGCTTCCAAAAATTAAGTATCTCCAGAAATCTCAGCAAATATTTTTTCACCCAAACTGGATGATACTTTCAGGTAATGATCAGTACACTAAGCCCACTAGGTTCCCCAAATTTCGTTCTTCTATGTTGAAGCGTTCGTTTCCAGTAACAGTTTGAATTTTGGCGTTTCACACTGTTTTCTCCTATATTGATAGATGTATATGGAACTCTAAATTCAACACGGTTTGTGCTATCTCCTTGAAACTTGACACAATAAAGTAGTTTCTAGTTCTATCTCTATGTTTTGTTTCCTCTTGATGTAGCCCTAATCAGTGACTGGCGAGAAACACTTTCATTGAAAGGGGTTGCCAAGCTTCCAAAAATTAAGAATCTCCAGAAATCTCAGCAAATATTTTTTCACCCAAACTGGATGATACTTTCAGGTAATGATCAGTACACTAAGCCCACTTGGTTCCCCAAATTTCGTTCTTCTATGTTGAAGCGTTCGTTTCCAGTAACAGTTTGAATTTTGGCGTTTCACACTATTTTCTCCTATATTGATAGATGTATTTGGAACTCTAAATCCAACACGGTTTGTGCTAGCTTCTTGAAACTTCACACAGTAAAGTAGTTTCACGTTCTCTCTCTATGTTATGTTTCCTCTTGATGTAGCCCTAAGCAGTGAATGGCGAGAAACACTTTCATTGAAAGGGGTTGCCAAGCTTCCAAAAATTAAGAATCTCCAGAAATCTCAGCAAATATTTTTTCACCCAAACTGGATGATACCTTCAGGTAATGATCAGTACACTAAGCCCACTTGGTTCCCCAAATTTCGTTCTTCTATGTTGAAGCGTTCGTTTCCAGTAACAGTTTGAATTTTGGCGTTTCACACTGTTTTCTCCTATATTGATAGATGCATTTGGAACTCTAAATCCAACACGGTATGTGCTAGCTTCTTGAAACTTCACACAATAAAGTAGTTTCCCGTTCTCTCTCTATGTTATGTTTCCTCTTGATGTAGCCCTAAGCAGTGACTGGCGAGAAACACTTTCATTGAAAGGTGTTGCCAAGCTTCCAAAAATTGTGAGTCTCCAGAAATCTCAGCAAATATTTTTTCACCCAAACTGCATGATACTTTCAGGTAATGATCAGTACACTAAGCCCACTTGGTTCCCCAAATTTCGTTCTTCTATGTTGAAGCGTTCGTTTCCAGTAACAGTTTGAATTTTGGCGTTTCACACTGTTTTCTCCTATATTGATAGATGTATTTGGAACTCTAAATCCAACACGGTTTGTGCTAGCTTCTTGAAACTTCACACAGTAAAGTAGTTTCACGTTCTCTCTCTATGTTATGTTTCCTCTTGATGTAGCCCTAAGCAGTGACTGGCGAGAAACACTTTCATTGAAAGGCGTTGCCAAGCTTCCAAAAATTAAGTATCTCCAGAAATCTCAGCAAAGATTTTTTCACCCAAACTGGATGATACCTTCAGGTAATGATCAGTACACTAAGCCCACTTGGTTCCCCAAATTTCGTTCTTCTATGTTGAAGCGTTCGTTTCCAGTAACAGTTTGAATTTTGGCGTTTCACACTGTTTTCTCCTATATTGATAGATGTATTTGGAACTCTAAATCCAACACGGTTTGTGCTAGCTTCTTGAAACTTCACACAGTAAAGTAGTTGCACGTTCTCTCTCTATGTTATGTTTCCTCTTGATGTAGCCCTAAGCAGTGACTGGCGAGAAACACTTTCATTGAAAGGGGTTGCCAAGCTTCCAAAAATTAAGTATCTCCAGAAATCTCAGCAAATATTTTTTCACCAAACTGGATGCTACTTTTAGGTAATGATCAGTACACTAAGCCCACTTGGTTCCCCAAATTTCGTTCTTCTATGTTGAAGCGTTCGTTTCCAGTAACAGTTTGAATTTTGGTGTTTCACACTGTTTTCTCCTATATTGATAGATGTATATGAAACTCGAAATCCAACACGGTTTGTGCTAGCTCCTTGAAACTTGACACAATAAAGTAGTTTCTAGTTCTATCTCTATGTTTTGTTTCCTCTTGATGTAGCCCTAAGCAGTGACTGGCGAGAAACACTTTCATTGAAAGGGGTGGCCAGGCTTCCAAAAACTAAGAATCTCCAGAAATCTCAGCAAATATTTTTTCACCCAATCTGGATGATACTTACAGGTAATGATCAGTACACTAAGCCCACTTGGTTCCCCAAATTTCGTTCTTCTATGTTGAAGCGTTCATTTCCAGTAACAGTTTGAATTTTGGCGTTTCACACTGTTTTCTCCTATATTGATAGATGTATATGGAACTCTAAATTCAACACGGTTTGTGCTAGCTCCTTGAAACTTGACACAATAAAGTAGTTTCTAGTTCTATCTCTATGTTTTGTTTCCTCTTGATGTAGCCCTAAGCAGTGACTGGCGAGAAACACTTTCATTGAAAGGGGTTGCCAAGCTTCCAATAATTAATAATCTCCTGAAATCTCAGCAAATATTTTTTCACACAAACTTGATAATACCTTCAGGTAATGATCAGTACACTAAGCCCACTTGGTTCCCCAAATTTCGTTCTTCTATGTTGAAGCGTTCGTTTCCAGTAACAGTTTGAATTTTGGCGTTTCACACTGTTTTCTCCAATATTGATAGATGTATTTGGAACTCTAAATCCAACACGGTTTGTGCTAGCTTCTTGAAACTTCACACAGTAAAGTAGTTTCACGTTCTCTCTCTATGTTATGTTTCCTCTTGATGTAGCCCTAAGCAGTGACTGGCGAGAAACACTTTCATTGAAAGGGGTTGCCAAGCTTCCAAAAATTAAGAATCTCCAGAAGTCTCAGCAAATATTTTTTGACCCAAACTGGATGATACTTTCAGGTAATGATCAGTACACTAAGCCCACTTGGTTCCCCAAATTTCGTTCTTCTATGTTGAAGCGTTCGTTTCCAGTAACAGTTTGAATTTTGGCGTTTCACACTGTTTTCTCCTATATTGATAGATGTATTTGGAACTCTAAATCCAACACGGTTTGTGCTAGCTTCTTGAAACTTGACACAATAAAGTAGTTTAAACTTCTATCTCTATGTTTTGTTTCCTCTTGATGTAGCCCTAAGCAGTGACTGGCGAGAAACACTTTCATTGAAAGGGGTTGCCAAGCTTCCAAAAATTACGAGTCTCCAGCAATCTCAGGAAATATTTTTTCACCCAAACTGGATAATACTTTCAGGTAATGATCAGTACACTAAGCCCACTTGGTTCCCCAAATTTCGTTCTTCTATGTTGAAGCGTTCGTTTCCAGTAACAGTTTGAATTTTGGCGTTTCACACTGTTTTCTCCTATATTGATAGATGTATTTGGAACTCTGAATCCAACACGGTTTGTGCTAGCTTCTTGAAACTTCACACAGTAAAGTAGTTTCACGTTCTCTCTCTATGTTATGTTTCCTCTTGATGTAGCCTTAAGCAGTGACTGGCGAGAAATCCTTTCATTGAAAGGGGTTGCCAAGCTTCCAAAAATTAAGTATCTCCAGAAATCTCAGCAAATATTTTTTCACCCAAACTGGATGATACTTTCAGGTAATGATCAGTACACTAAGCCCACTTGGTTCCCCAAATTTCGTTCTTCTATGTTGAAGCGTTCGTTTCCAGTAACAGTTTGAATTTTGGCGTTTCACACTGTTTTCTCCTATATTGATAGATGTATATGGAACTCTAAATTCAACACGGTTTGTGCTATCTCCTTGAAACTTGACACAATAAAGTAGTTTCTAGTTCTATCTCTATGTTTTGTTTCCTCTTGATGTAGCCCTAATCAGTGACTGGCGAGAAACACTTTCATTGAAAGGGGTTGCCAAGCTTCCAAAAATTAAGAATCTCCAGAAATCTCAGCAAATATTTTTTCACCCAAACTGGATGATACTGTCAGGTAATGATCAGTACACTAAGCCCACTTGGTTCCCCAAATTTCGTTCTTCTATGTTGAAGCGTTCGTTTCCAGTAACAGTTTGAATTTTGGCGTTTCACACTATTTTCTCCTATATTGATAGATGTATTTGGAACTCTAAATCCAACACGGTTTGTGCTAGCTTCTTGAAACTTCACACAGTAAAGTAGTTTCACGTTCTCTCTCTATGTTATGTTTCCTCTTGATGTAGCCCTAAGCAGTGAATGGCGAGAAACACTTTCATTGAAAGGGGTTGCCAAGCTTCCAAAAATTAAGAATCTCCAGAAATCTCAGCAAATATTTTTTCACCCAAACTGGATGATACCTTCAGGTAATGATCAGTACACTAAGCCCACTTGGTTCCCCAAATTTCGTTCTTCTATGTTGAAGCGTTCGTTTCCAGTAACAGTTTGAATTTTGGCGTTTCACACTGTTTTCTCCTATATTGATAGATGCATTTGGAACTCTAAATCCAACACGGTATGTGCTAGCTTCTTGAAACTTCACACAATAAAGTAGTTTCACGTTCTCTCTCTATGTTATGTTTCCTCTTGATGTAGCCCTAAGCAGTGACTGGCGAGAAACACTTTCATTGAAAGGTGTTGCCAAGCTTCCAAAAATTATGAGTCTCCAGAAATCTCAGCAAATATTTTTTCACCCAAACTGCATGATACTTTCAGGTAATGATCAGTACACTAAGCCCACTTGGTTCCCCAAATTTCGTTCTTCTATGTTGAAGCGTTCGTTTCCAGTAACAGTTTGAATTTTGGCGTTTCACACTGTTTTCTCCTATATTGATAGATGTATTTGGAACTCTAAATCCAACACGGTTTGTGCTAGCTTCTTGAAACTTCACACAGTAAAGTAGTTTCACGTTCTCTCTCTATGTTATGTTTCCTCTTGATGTAGCCCTAAGCAGTGACTGGCGAGAAACACTTTCATTGAAAGGCGTTGCCAAGCTTCCAAAAATTAAGTATCTCCAGAAATCTCAGCAAATATTTTTTCACCCAAACTGGATGATACCTTCAGGTAATGATCAGTACACTAAGCCCACTTGGTTCCCCAAATTTCGTTCTTCTATGTTGAAGCGTTCGTTTCCAGTAACAGTTTGAATTTTGGCGTTTCACACTGTTTTCTCCTATATTGATAGATGTATTTGGAACTCTAAATCCAACACGGTTTGTGCTAGCTTCTTGAAACTTCACACAGTAAAGTAGTTGCACGTTCTCTCTCTATGTTATGTTTCCTCTTGATGTAGCCCTAAGCAGTGACTGGCGAGAAACACTTTCATTGAAAGGGGTTGCCAAGCTTCCAAAAATTAAGTATCTCCAGAAATCTCAGCAAATATTTTTTCACCAAACTGGATGCTACTTTTAGGTAATGATCAGTACACTAAGCCCACTTGGTTCCCCAAATTTCGTTCTTCTATGTTGAAGCGTTCGTTTCCAGTAACAGTTTGAATTTTGGTGTTTCACACTGTTTTCTCCTATATTGATAGATGTATATGAAACTCGAAATCCAACACGGTTTGTGCTAGCTCCTTGAAACTTGACACAATAAAGTAGTTTCTAGTTCTATCTCTATGTTTTGTTTCCTCTTGATGTAGCCCTAAGCAGTGACTGGCGAGAAACACTTTCATTGAAAGGGGTGGCCAGGCTTCCAAAAACTAAGAATCTCCAGAAATCTCAGCAAATATTTTTTCACCCAATCTGGATGATACTTACAGGTAATGATCAGTACACTAAGCCCACTTGGTTCCCCAAATTTCGTTCTTCTATGTTGAAGCGTTCGTTTCCAGTAACAGTTTGAATTTTGGCGTTTCACACTGTTTTCTCCTATATTGATAGATGTATTTGGAACTCTAAATCCAACACGGTTTGTGCTAGCTTCTTGAAACTTCACACAGTAAAGTAGTTTCACATTCACTCTCTATGTTATGTTTCCTCTTGATGTAGCCCTAAGCAGTGACTGGCGAGAAACACTTTCATTGAAAGGGGTTGCCAAGCTTCCAAAAATTACGAATCTCCAGAAATCTCAGCAAATATTTTTTCACCCAATCTGGATGATACTTACAGGTAATGATCAGTACACTAAGCCCACTTGGTTCCCCAAATTTCGTTCTTCTATGTTGAAGCGTTCGTTTCCAGTAACAGTTTGAATTTTGGCGTTTCACACTGTTTTCTCCTATATTGATAGATGTATTTGGAACTCTAAATCCAACACGGTTTGTGCTAGCTTCTTGAAACTTCACACAGTATAGTAGTTTCACATTCTCTCTCTATGTTATGTTTCCTCTTGATGTAGCCCTAAGCAGTGACTGGCGAGAAACACTTATATTGAAAGGGGTTGCCAAGCTTCCAAAAATTACGAGTCTCCAGAAATCTTAGCAAATATTTTTTCACCCAAACTGGATGATACTTTCAGGTAATGATCAGTACACTAAGCCCACTTGGTTCCCCAAATTTCGTTCTTCTATGCTGAAGCGTTCGTTTCCAGTAACAGTTTGAATTTTGGCGTTTCACACTGTTTTCTCCTATATTGATAGATGTATTAGGAACTCTAAATCCAACACGGTTTGTGCTAGCTTCTTGAAACTTAACACAATAAAGTAGTTTCAACTTCTATCTCTATGTTTTGTTTCCTCTTGATGTAGCCCTAAGCAGTGACTGGCGAGAAACACTTTCATTGAAAGGGGTTGCCAAGCTTCCAAAAATTAAGTATCTCCAGAAATCTCAGCAAATATTTTTTCACCCAAACTGGATGATACTTTCAGGTAATGATCAGTACACTAAGCCCACTTGGTTCCCCAAATTTCGTTCTTCTATGTTGAAGCGTTCGTTTCCAGTAACAGTTTGAATTTTGGCGTTTCACACTGTTTTCTCTTATATTGATAGATGTATATGGAACTCTAAATTCAACACGGTTTGTGCTAGCTCCTTGAAACTTGACACAATAAAGTAGTTTCTAGTTCTATCTCTATGTTTTGTTTCCTCTTGATGTAGCCCTAAGCAGTGACTGGCGAGAAACACTTTCATTGAAAGGGGTTGCCAAGCTTCCAAAAATTAAGAATCTCCAGAAATCTCAGCAAATATTTTTTCACCCAAACTGGATGATACTTTCAGGTAATGATCAGTACACTAAGCCCACTTGGTTCCCCAAATTTCATTCTTCCATGTTGAAGCGTTCATTTCCAGTAACAGTTTGAATTTTGGCGTTTCACACTGTTTTCTCGTATATTGATAGATGTATATGGAACTCTAAATTCAACACGGTTTGTGCTAGCTCCTTGAAACTTGACACAATAAAGTAGTTTCTAGTTCTATCTCTATGTTTTGTTTCCTCTTGATGTAGCCCTAAGCAGTGACTGGCGAGAAACACTTTCATTGAAAGGGGTTGCCAAGCTTCCAAAAATTAAGAATCTCCAGAAATCTCAGCAAATATTTTTTCAACCAATCTGGATGATACTTACAGGTAATGATCAGTACACTAAGCCCACTTGGTTCCCCAAATTTCGTTCTTCTATGTTGAAGCGTTCGTTTCCAGTAACAGTTTGAATTTTGGCGTTTCACACTGTTTTCTCCTATATTGATAGATGTATATGGAACTCTAAATTCAACACGGTTTGTGCTAGCTCCTTGAAACTTGACACAATAAAGTAGTTTCTAGTTCTATCTCTATGCTTTGTTTCCTCTTGATGTAGACCTAAGCAGTGACTGGCGAGAAACACTTTCATTGAAAGGGGTTGCCAAGCTTCCAAAAATTAAGAATCTCCTGAAATCTCAGCAAATATTTTTTCACACAAACTTGATAATACCTTCAGGTAATGATCAGTACACTAAGCCCACTTGGTTCCCCAAATTTCGTTCTTCTATGTTGAAGCGTTCGTTTCCAATAATAGTTTGAATTTTGGCGTTTCACACTGTTTTCTCCAATATTGATAGATGTATTTGGAACTCTAAATCCAACACGGTTTGTGCTAGCTTCTTGAAACTTCACACAGTAAAGTAGTTTCACGTTCTCTCTCTATGTTATGTTTCCTCTTGATGTAGCCCTAAGCAGTGACTGGCGAGAAA
>NW_027672915.1:0-72000 GCF_964194105.1 Spermophilus citellus | reverse complement strand
CTACATCAATAGGAAACAGAACATAGAGATAGAACTTGAAACTACTTAATTGTGTCAAGTTTTAAAAAGCTAGCACAAACCGTGCTTGATTTAGAGTTCCAAATACATCTATCAATATAGGAGAAAACAGAGTGAAATGCCAAAATTCAAACTGTTACTGGAAACGAACGCTTCAACATAGAAGAACGAAATTTGGGGAACCAAGTGGGCTTAGTGTACTGATCATTACCTGAAAGTATCATCCAGTTTGGGTGAAAAAATGTTTGCTGAGATTTCTGGAGATTCGTAATTTTTGGACGCTTAGCAACCCCTTTCAATGAAAGTGTTTCTCGCCTGTCACTGCTTAGGGCTACATCAATCGGAAACAGAACATAGAGATAGAACTTGAAACTACTTAACTGTGTCAAGTTTCAAGAAGCTAGCACAAACCGTGTTTGATTTAGAGTTCCAAATACATCTATCAATATAGGAGAAAACAGAGTGAAACCTAAAAATTCAAACTGTTACTGGAAACGAAAGCTTCAACATTGAAGAACGAAATTTGGGGAACAAAGTGGGCTCAGTGTACTGATCATTACCTGAAAGTGTCACCCAGTTTGGGTGTAAAAATATTTGCTGAGATTTCTGGAGATTCGTAATTTTTGGACGCTTGGCAACCCCTTTCAATGAAAGTGTTTCTCGTCTGTCACTGCTTAGGGCTACACCAATAGGAAACAAAATATAGAGATAGAACTTGAAACTACTTAATTGTGACAAGTTTCAAGAAGCTAGCACAAAACGTGCTTGATTTAGAGTTCCAAATACATCTATCAATATAGGAGAAAACAGAGTGAAACCTAAAAATACAAACTGTTACTGGAAACGAAAGCTGCAACATTGAAGAAGGAAATTTGGGGAAAAAAGTGGGCTTAGTGTACTGATCATTACCTGAAAATATCATCCAGTTTGGGTGAAAAAATATTTGCTGAGATTTCTGTAGATTCGTAATTTTTGGACGCTTGGCAACCCCTTTCAATGAAAGTGTTTCTCGTCTGTCACTGCTTAGGGCTACATCAATAGGAAACAAAATATAGAGATAGAACTTGAAAATACTTAATTGTGTCAAGTTTCAAGAAGCTAGCACAAACCGTGCTTGATTTAGAGTTCCAAATACATCTATCAATTTAGGAGAAAACAGAGTGAAACCTAAAAATTCACACTGTTACTGGAAACGAAAGCTGCAACATTGAAGAACGAAATTTGGGGAACATAGTGGGCTCATTGTACTGATCATTGCCTGAAAGTATCACCCAGTTTGGGTGAAAAAATGTTTGCTGATATTTCTGGAGATTCGTAATTTTTGGAAGCTTGGCAACCCCTTTCAATGAAAGTGTTTCTCGCCTGTCACTGCTTAGGGCTACATCAATAGGAAACAGAACATAGAGATAGAACTTGAAACTACTTAATTGTGTCAAGTTTCAAGAAGGTAGCACAACCCGTGTTTGATTTAGAGTTCCAAATACATGTATCAACATAGGAGAAAACAGAGTGAAACGCCACAATTCAAACTGTTACTGGAAACGAATGCTTCAACATAGAAGAACGAAATTTGGGGAACCAAGTGGGCTCAGTGTACTGATCATTACCTGAAAGTATCACCCAGTTTGGGTGAAAAAATATTTGCTGATACTTCTGGAGATTCGTAATTTTTGGAAGCTTGGCAACCCCTTTCAATGAAAGAGTTTCTCGTCTGTCACTGCTTAGGGCTACACCAATAGGAAACAAAACATAGAGATAGAACTTGAAACTACTTAATTGTGTCAAGTTTCAAAAAGCTAGCACAAACCGTGCTTGATTTAGAGTTCCAAATACATCTATCAATATAGGAGAATACAGAGTGAAACGCCAAAATTCAAACTGTTACTGGAAACAAACAATTCAACATAGAAGAACGAAATTTGGGGAAGAAAGTGGGCTCAGTGTACTGATCATTACCTGAAAGTATCACCCAGTTTGGGAGTAAAAATATTTGCTGAGATTTCTGGAGATTCGTAATTTTTGGAAGCTTGGCAACCATTTCAGTGAAAGTGTTTCTCGCCTGTCACTGCTTAGGGCTACATCACTAGGAAACAGAACATAGAGATAGAACTTGAAACTTATTAATTGTGTCAAGTTTCAAGAAGCTAGCACAAACCGTGTTTGATTTAGAGTTCCAAATACATCTATCAATATAGGAGAAAACAGAGTGAAACGCCAAAATTCAAACTGTTACTGGAAATGAACGCTTCAACATAAAAGAACGAAATTTGGGGAACCAAGTGGGCTTAGTGTACTGATCATTACCTAAATGTATCATCCAGTTTGGGTGAAAAAATATTTGCTGAGATATCTGGAGATTCGTAATTTTTGGAAGCTTGGCAACCCCTTTCAATGAAAGTGTTTCTCGTCTGTCACTGCTTAGGGCTACACCAATAGGAAACAAAATATAGAGAAAGAACTTGAAACTACTTAATTGTGTCAAGTTTCAAGAAGGTAGCACAAACCGTGTTTGATTTAGAGTTCCAAATACATCTATCAATATAGGAGAAAACAGAGTGAAACCTAAAAATTCAAACTGTTACTGGAAACGAAAGCTTCAACGTTGAAGAACGAAATTTGGGGAACAAATTGGGCACAGTGTACTGATCATTACCTGAAAGTGTCACTCAGTTTAGGTGTAAAAATATTTGCTGAGATTTCTGGAGATTCGTAATTTTTGGAAGCTTGGCAACCCCTTTCAATGAAAGTGTTTCTCGCCTGTCACTGCTTAGGGCTACATCAATAGGAAACAGAACATAGAGATAGAACTTGAAACTTATTAATTGTGTCAAGTTTCAAGAAGCTAGCACAAACCATGTTTGATTTAGAGTTCCAAATACATCTATCAATATAGGAGAAAACAGAGTGAAACTTAAAAATTCAAACTGTTACTGGAAACGAAAGCTGCAACATTGAAGAACGAAATTTGGGGAACAAAGTGGGCTCAGTGTACTGATCATTACCTAAAAGTATCATCCAGTTTGAGTGAAAAAATGTTTGCTGAGAATTCTGGAGATTTGTAATTTTTGGACGCTTAGCAACCCCTTTCAATGAAAGTGTTTCTCGCCTGTCACTGCTTAGGGCTACATCAATCGGAAACAGAACATAGAGATAGAACTTGAAACTACTTAACTGTGTCAAGTTTCAAGAAGCTAGCACAAACCGTGCTTGATTTAGAGTTCCAAATACATCTATCAATATAGGAGAAAACAGAGTGAAACGCCAAAATTCAAACTGTTACTGGAAACGAACGCTTCAACATGAAGAACGAAATTTGGGGAACCAAGTGGGCTTAGCGTACTGATCATTACCTGAAATTATCATCCAGTTTGGGTGAAAAAATGTTTGCTGAGATTTCTGGAGATTGGTAATTTTTGGAAGCTTGGCAACCCCTTTCAATGAAAGTGTTTCTCGTCTGTCACTGCTTAGGGCTACACCAATAGGAAACAAAATATAGAGATAGAACTTGAAAATACTTAATTGTGTCAAGTTTCAAGAAGCTAGCACAAACCGTGCTTGATTTTGAGTTCCAAATACAACTATCAATAAAGGAGAAAACAGAGTGAAACGCCAAAATTCAAACTGTTACTGGAAACGAACGCTTCAACATAGAAGAACGAAATTTGGGGAACCAAGTGGGCTTAGTGTACTGATCATTACCTGAAAGTATCATCCAGTTTGGGTGAAAAAATGTTTGCTGAGATTTCTGGAGATTCGTAATTTTTGGACGCTTGGCAACCCCTTTCAATGAAAGTGTTTCTCGTCTGTCACTGCTTAGGGCTACACCAATAGGAAACAAAATATAGAGATAGAACATGAAACTACTTAATTGTGTCAAGTTTCAAGAAGCTAGCACAAACTGTGCTTGATTTAGAGTTCCAAATACATCTATCAATATAGGAGAAAACAGAGTGAAACGCCAAAATTCAAACTGTTACTGGAAACGAAAGTTTCAACATTGAAGAACGAAATTTTGGGGAAGAAAGTGGGCTCAGTGTACTGATCATTACCTGAAAGTATCACCCAGTTTGGGAGTAAAAATATTTGCTGAGATTTCTGGAGATTCGTAATTTTTGGAAGCTTGGCAACCCTTTCAGTGAAAGTGTTTCTCGCCTGTCACTGCTTAGGGCTACATCACTAGGAAACAGAACATAGAGATAGAACTTGAAACTTATTAATTGTGTCAAGTTTCAAGAAGCTAGCAAAAACCGTGTTTGATTTATAGTTCCAAATACATCTATCAATATAGGAGAAAACAGAGTGAAACGCCAAAATTCAAACTGTTACTGGAACCGAACGCTTCAACATAGAAGAACGAAATTTGGGGAACCAAGTGGGCTTAGTGTACTTATCATTACCTGAAAGTATCATCCAGTTTGGGTGTAAAAATATTTGCTGAGATTTCTGGAGATTCGTAATTTTTGGAAGCTTGGCAACCCCTTTCAATGAAAGTGTTTCTCGCCTGTCACTGCTTAGGGCTCCATCAATAGGAAACAGAACATAGAGAAAGAACTTGAAACTACTTAATTGTGTCAAGTTTCAAGGAGGTAGCACAAACCGTGTTTGATTTAGAGTTCCAAATACATCTATCAATATAGGAGAAAACAGAGTGAAACGTAAAAATTCAAACTGTTACTGGAAACGAAAGCTTCAACATTGAAGAACGAAATTTGGGGAACAAAGTGGGCTCAGTGTACTGATCATTACCAGAAATTATCATCCTGTTTGGGTGTAAAAATATTTGCTGAGATTTCTGGAGATTCGTAATTTTTGGAAGCTTGGCAACCCCTTTCAATGAAAGTGTTTCTCGCCTGTCACTGCTTAGGGCTACATCAATAGGAAACAGAACATAGAGATAGAACTTGAAACTTATTAATTGTGTCAAGTTTCAAGAAGGTAGCACAAACCGTGTTTGATTTAGAGTTCCAAATACATCTATCAATATAGGAGAAAACAGAGTGAAACCTAAAAATACAAACTGTTACTGGAAACGAAAGCTGCAATATTGAAGAAGGAAATTTGGGGAACAAAGTGGGCTTAGTGTACTGATCATTACCTGAAAGTATCATCGAGTTTGGGTGAAAAAATGTTTGCTGAGATTTCTGGAGATTCGTAATTTTTGGACGCTTGGCAACCCCTTTCAATGAAAGTGTTTCTCGTCTGTCACTGCTTAGGGCTACACCAATAGGAAACAAAATATAGAGATAGAACTTGAAAATACTTAATTGTGTCAAGTTTCAAGAAGGTAGCACAAACCGTGTTTGATTTAGAGTTCCAAATACATCTATCAATATAGGAGAAAACAGAGTGAAACCTAAAAATTCAAACTGTTACTGGAAACGAACGCTTCAACATAGAAGAACGAAATTTGGGGAACAAAGTGGGCTCATTGTACTGATCATTACCTGAAAGTATCACCCAGTTTGGGTGAAAAAATGTTTGCTGATATTTCTGGAGATTCGTAATTTTTGGAAGCTTGGCAACCCCTTTCAATGAAAGTGTTTCTCGCCTGTCACTGCTTAGGGCTACATCAATAGGAAACAGAACATAGAGATAGAACTTGAAACTACTTAATTGTGTCAAGTTTCAAGAAGGTAGCACAACCCGTGTTTGATTTAGAGTTCCAAATACATGTATCAACATAGGAGAAAACAGAGTGAAACACCACAATTCAAACTGTTACTGGAAACGAAAGCTTCAACATTGAAGAACGAAATTTGGGGAACAAAGTGGGCTCAGGGTACTGATCATTACCTGAAAGTATCACCCAGTTTGGTTGTAAAAATATTTGCTGAGATTTCTGGAGATTCGTAAATTTTGGAAGCTTGGCAACCCCTTTCAATGAAAGTGTTTCTCGCCTGTCACTGCTTAGGGCTACATCAATAGGAAACAGAACATAGAGATAGAACTTGAAACTAATTAATTGTGTCAAGTTTCAAAAAGCTAGCACAAACCGTGCTTGATTTAGAGTTCCAAATACATCTATCAATATAGGAGAAAACAGAGTGAAACGCCAAAATTCAAACTGTTACTGGAAACGAACGCTTCAACATAGAAGAACGAAATTTGGGGAACCAAGTTGGCTTAGTGTACTGATCATTACCTGAAAGTATCATCCAGTTTGGGTGAAAAAATGTTTTCTGAGATTTCTGGAGATTCGTAATTTTTGGAAGCTTGGCAACCCCTTTCAATGAAAGTGTTTCTCTCCTGTCACTGCTTAGGGCTACATCAATAGCAAACAGAACATAGAGATAGAACTTGAAACTACTTAATTCTGTCAAGTTTCAAGAAGGTAGCACAAACCGTGTTTGATTCAGAGTTCCAAATACATCTATCAATATTGGAGAAAACACAGTGAAACCTAAAAATACAAACTCTTACTGGAAACGAAAGCTTCAACATTGAAGAACGAAATTTCGGGAACAAAGTGGGCTCAGTGTACTGATCATTACCTGAAAGTATCACCCAGTTTGGGTGTAAAAGTATTTGCTGAAATTTCTGGAGATACGTAATTTTTGGAAGCTTGGCAACCCCTTTCAATGAAAGTGTTTCTCGCCTGTCACTGCTTAGGACTACATCAATAGGAAAAAGAACATAGAGATAGAACTTGAAACTAATTAATTGTGTCAAGTTTAAAAAGCTAGCACAAACCGTAATTGATTTAGAGTTCCAAGTACATCTATCAATATAGGAGAAAACAGAGTGAAACGCCAAAATTCAAACTCTTACTGGAAATGAACGCTTCAACATAGAAGAACGAAATTTGGGGAACCAAGTGGGCTTAGTGTACTGATCATTTCCTGAAAGTATCATCCAGTTTGGGTGAAAAAATGTTTGCTGACATTTCTGGAGATTCGTAATTTTTGGACGCTTGGCAACCCATTTCAATGAAAGTGTTTCTCGCCTGTCACTGCTTAGGGCTACATCAATCGGAAACAGAACATAGAGATAGAACTTGAAACAACTTAACTGTGTCAAGTTTCAAGAAGCTAGCACAAACCGTTCTTGATTTAGAGTTACAAATACATCTATCAATATAGGAGAAAACAGAGTGAAACGCCAAAATTCAAACTGTTACTGGAAACGAACGCTTCAACATAGAAGAACGAAATTTGGGGAACCAAGTGGGCTTAGTATACTGATCATTACCTGAAAGTATCATCCAGTTTGGGAGAAAAAATGTTTTCTGATATTTCTGGAGATTCGTAATTTTTGGACGCTTGGCAACCCCTTTCAATGAAAGTGTTTCTCCTCTGTCACTGCTTACGGCTACACCAATAGGAAACAAAATATAGAGATAGAACTTGAAACTACTTAATTGTGTCAAGTTTCAAGAAGCTAGCACAAACCGTGCTTGATTTAGAGTTCCAAATACATCTATCAATGTAGGAGAAAACAGAGTGAAACGCCAAAATACAAACTGTTACTGAAAACGAACGCTTCAACATACAAGAACGAAATTTGGGGAACCAAGTGGGCTTAGTGTACTGATCATTACCTGAAAGTATCATCCAGTTTGGGTGAAAAAATGTTTGCTGAGATTTTTGGAGATTCGTAATTTTTGGACGCTTGGCAACCCCTTTCAATGAAAGTGTTTCTCTTCTGTCACTGCTTAGGGCTACACCAATAGGAAACAGAACATAGAGATAGAACTTGAAACTACTTAATTGTGTCAAGTTTCAAGAAGCTAGCACAAATCGTGCTTGATTTAGAGTTCCAAATACATCTACCAATATAGGAGAAAACAGAGTGAAACGCCAAAATTAAAACTGTTACTGGAAACGAACGCATCAACATAGAAGAACGAAATTTGGGGAACCAAGTGGGCTTAGTGTAGTGATCATTACCTGGAAGTATCATCCAGTTTGGGTGAAAAAATATTTGCTGTTATTTCTGGAGATTCGTAATTTTTGGAATCTTGGCAACCCCTTTCAATGAAAGTGTTTCTCGCCTTTCACTGCTTAGGGCTACATCAGTAGGATACAGAACATAGAGATAGAACTTGAAACTACTTAATTGTGTCAAGTTTCAAGAAGGTAGCACAAACCGTGCTTGATTTAGAGTTCCAAATACATCTATCATTATAGGAGAAAACAGAGTGAAACGCCAAAATTCAAACTGTTACTGGAAACGAACGCTTCAACATAGAAGAACGAAATTTGGGGAACCAAGTGAGCTTAGTGTACTGATCATTACCTGAAAGTATCATCCAGTTTGGGTGAAAAAATGTTTGCTGAGATTTCTGGAGATTCGTAATTTTTGTAAGCTTGGCAACCCCTATCAATGAAAGTGTTTCTCGTCTGTCACTGCTTAGGGCTACACCAATAGGAAACAAAACATAAAGATAGAATTTGAAACTACTTAATTGTGTCAAGTTTCGAAAAGCTAGCACAAACCGTGCTTGATTTAGAGTTCCAAAACATCTATCAATATACAAGAAAACAGAGTGAAACGCCAAAATTCAAACTGTTACTGGAAACGAACGCTTCAACATAGAAGAACGAAATTTGGGGAACCAAGTGGGCTTAGTGTACTGATCATTACCTGAAAGTATCATCCAGTTTGGGTGAAAAAATGTTTGCTGATATTTCTGGAGATTCGTAATTTTTGGAAGCTTGGCAACCCCTTTCAATGAAAGTGTTTCTCGCCTGTCACTTCTTAGGGCTACATCATTCGGAAACAGAACATAGAGATAGAACTTGAAACTATTTAACTGTGTCAAGTTTCAAGAAGCTAGCACAAACCGTGCTTGATTTAGAGTTCCAAATACATCTATCAATATAGGAGAAAACAGAGTGAAACTCCAAAATTCAAACTGTTACTGGAAACGAACGCTTCAACATAGAAGAACGAAATTTGGGGAACCAAGTGGGCTTAGTGTACTGATCATTACCTGAAAGTATCATCCAGTTTGGGTGAAAAAATGTTTGCTGAGATTTTTGGAGATTCGTAATTTTTGGAAGCTTGGCAACCCCTTTCAATGAAAGTGTTTCTCGTCTGTCACTGCTTAGGGCTACACCAATAGGAAACAGAACATAGAGATAGAACTTGAAACTACTTAATTGTGTCAAGTTTCAAGAAGCTAGGACAAATCGTGCTTGATTTAGAGTTCCAAATACATCTACCAATATAGGAGAAAAGAGAGTGAAACGCCAAAATTCAAACTGTTACTGGAAACGAACGCTTCAACATAGAAGAACGAAATTTGGGGAAACAAGTGGGCTTAGTGTACTGATCATTACCTGGAAGTATCATCCAGTTTGGGTGAAAAAATATTTGCTGTTATTTCTGGAGATTCGTAATTTTTGGAAGCTTGGCAACCCCTTTCAATGAAAGTGTTTCTCGCCTTTCACTGCTTAGGGCTACATCAGTAGGAAACAGAACATAGAGATAGAACTTGAAACTACTTAATTGTGTCAAGTTTGAAGAAGGTAGCACAAACCGTGCTTGATTTAGAGTTCCAAATACATCTATCAATATAGGAGAAACAGAGTGAAACACCAAATTTCAAACTGTTACTGGAAAAGAACGCTTCAACATAGAAGAACGAAATTTGGGGAACCAAGTGGGCTTAGTGTACTGATCATTACCTGAAAGTATCATCCAGTTTGGGTGAAAAAATGTTTGCTGAGATTTCTGGAGATTCGTAATTTTTGGACGCTTGGCAATCCCTTTCAATGAAAGTTATTCTCGTCTGTCACTGCTTAGGGCTACACCAATAGGAAACAAAATATAGAGATAGAACTTGAAACTACTTAATTGTGTCAAGTTTCAAGAAGCTAGCACAAACCGTGCTTGATTTAGAGTTCCAAATACATCTATCAATATAGGAGAAACAGAGTGAAACACCAAATTTCAAACTGTTACTGGAAAAGAACGCTTCAACATAGAAGAACGAAATTTGGGGAACCAAGTGGGCTTAGTGTACTGATCATTACCTGAAAGTATCATCCAGTTTGGATGAAAAAATGTTTGCTGAGATTTCTGGAGATTCGTAATTTTTGGAAGCTTGGCAACCCCTTTCAATGAAAGTGTTTCTCGCATGTCACTTCTTAGTGCTACATCAATCGGAAACAGAACATAGAGATAGAACTTGAAACTACATAACTGTGTCAAGTTTCAAGAAGCTAGCACAAACCGTGCTTGATTTAGAGTTCCAAATAAATCTATCAATATAGGAAAAAACAGAGTGAAACTCCAAAATTCAAACTGTTACTGGAAACGAACGCTTCAACATAGAAGAACGAAATTTGGGGAACCAAGTGAGCTTAGTGAACTGATCATTACCTGAAAGTATCATCCAGTTTGGGTGAAAAAATGTTTGCTGAGATTTCTGGAGATTCGTAATTTTTGTAAGCTTGGCAACCCCTATCAATGAAAGTGTTTCTCGTCTGTCACTGCTTAGGGCTACACCAATAGGAAACAGAACATAGAGATAGAACTTGAAACTACTTAATTGTGTCAAGTTTCAAGAAGCTAGCACAAATCGTGCTTGATTTAGAGTTCCAAATACATCTACCAATATAGGAGAAAAGAGAGTGAAACGCCAAAATTCAAACTGTTACTGGAAACGAACGCTTCAACATAGAAGGACGAAATTTGGGGACCCAAGTGCGCTTAGTGTACTGATCATTACCTGGAAGTATCATCCAGTTTGGGTGAAAAAATATTTGCTGTTATTTCTGGAGATTCGTAATTTTTGGAAGCTTGGCAACCCCTTTCAATGAAAGTGTTTCTCGCCTTTCACTGCTTAGGGCTATATCAGTAGGAAACAGAACATAGAGATAGAACTAGAAACTACTTAATTGTGTCAAGTTTCAAGAAGGTAGCACAAACCGTGCTTGATTTAGAGTTCCAAATACATCTATCATTATAGGAGAAAACAGAGTGAAACGCCAAAATTCAAACTGTTACTGGAAATGAACGCTTCAACATAGAAGAACGAAATTTGGGGAACCAAGTGGGCTTAGTGTACTGATTATTACCTGAAAGTATCATCCAGTTTGGGTGAAAAAATATTTGCTCAGATTTCTGGAGATTCGAAATTTTTGGAAGCTTAGCAACCCCTTTCAATGAAACTGTTACTCGTCTGTCACTGCTTAGGGCTACACCAATAGGAAACAAAATATAGAGATAGAACTTGAAACTACTTAATTGTGTCAAGTTTCAAGAAGCTAGCACAAACCGTGCTTGATTTAGAGTTCCAAATACATCTATTAATATAGGAGAAAAGAGAGTGAAACGCCAAAATTCAAACTGTTACTGGAAACGAAAGCTTCAATATAGAAGAACGAAATTTGGGGAACCAAGTGGGCTTAGTGTACTGATCATTACCTGAAATATCACCCAGTTTGGGTGTAAAAATATTTGCTGAGATTTCTGGAGATTCGTAATTTTTGGACGCTTGGCAACCCCTTTCAATGAAAGTGTTTCTCGCCTGTCACTGCTTAGGGCTACATCAATCCGAAACAGAACATAGAGATAGAACTTGAAACTACTTAATTGTGTCAAGTTTCAAGAAGCTAACACAAACCGTGTTTGATTTAGAGTTCCAAATACATCTATCAATATAGGAGAAAACAGAGTGAAACCTAAAAATTCAAACTGTTACTGGAAACGAAAGCTTCAACATTGAAGAACGAAATTTGGGGAACAAAGTGGGCTCAGGGTACTGATCATTACCTGAAAGTATCACCCAGTTTGGTTGTAAAAATATTTGCTGAGATTTCTGGAGATTCGTAAATTTTGGAAGCTTGGCAACCCCTTTCAATGAAAGTGTTTCTCGCCTGTCACTGCTTAGGGCTACATCAATAGGAAACAGAACATAGAGATAGAACTTGAAACTAATTAATTGTGTCAAGTTTCAAAAAGCTAGCACAAACCGTGCTTGATTTAGAGTTCCAAATACATCTATCAATATAGGAGAAAACAGAGTGAAACGCCAAAATTCAAACTGTTACTGGAAACGAACGCTTCACCATAGAAGAACGAAATTTGGGGAACCAAGTGGGCTTAGTGTACTGATCATTACCTGAAAGTATCATCCAGTTTGGGTGAAAAAATGTTTTCTGAGATTTCTGGAGATTCGTAATTTTTGGAAGCTTGGCAACCCCTTTCAATGAAAGTGTTTCTCGGCTGTCACTGCTTAGGGCTACATCAATAGCAAACAGAACATAGAGATAGAACTTGAAACTACTTAATTCTGTCAAGTTTCAAGAAGGTAGCACAAACCGTGTTTGATTTAGAGTTCCAAATACATCTATCAATATTGGAGAAAACAGAGTGAAACCTAAAAATACAAACTGTTACTGGAAACGAAAGCTTCAACATTGAAGAACGAAATTTCGGGAACAAAGTGGGCTCAGTGTACTGATCATTACCTGAAAGTATCACCCAGTTTGGGTGTAAAAGTATTTGCTGAAATTTCTGGAGATAGGTAATTTTTGGAAGCTTGGCAACCCCTTTCAATGAAAGTGTTTCTCGCCTGTCACTGCTTAGGACTACATCAATAGGAAAAAGAACATAGAGATAGAACTTGAAACTAATTAATTGTGTCAAGTTTAAAAAGCTAGCACAAACCGTAATTGATTTAGAGTTCCAAGTACATCTATCAATATAGGAGAAAACAGAGTGAAACGCCAAAATTCAAACTCTTACTGGAAACGAACGCTTCAACATAGAAGAACAAAATTTGGGGAACCAAGTGGGCTTAGTGTACTGATCATTTCCTGAAAGTATCATCCAGTTTGGGTGAAAAAATGTTTGCTGACATTTCTGGAGATTCGTAATTTTTGGACGCTTGGCAACCCCTTTCAATGAAAGTGTTTCTCGCCTGTCACTGCTTAGGGCTACATCAATCGGAAACAGAACATAGAGATAGAACTTGAAACTTATTAATTGTGTCTAGTTTCAAGAAGCTAGCACAAACCTTGTTTGATTTAGAGTTCCGAATACATCTATCAATATAGGAGAAAACAGAGTGAAACCTAAAAATTCAAACTGTTACTGGAAACGAAAGCTGCAAGATTGAAGAACGAAATTTGGGGAACAAAGTGGGCTCAGTGTACTGATCATTACCTGAAAGTATCACCCAGTTTGAGTGTAAAAATATTTGCTGAGATTTCTGGAGATTCGTAATTTTTGGAAGCTTGGCAACCTTTTTCAATGAAAGTGTTTCTCCTCTGTCACTGCTTAGGGCTACACCAATAGGAAACAAAACATAGAGATAGAACTTGAAACTACTTAATTGTGTCAAGTTTCAAGAAGCTAGCACAAATCGTGCTTGATTTAGAGTTCCAAATACATCTACCAATATAGGAGAAAAGAGAGTGAAACGCCAAAATTCAAACTGTTACTGGAAACGAACGCTTCAACATAGAAGAATGAAATTTGGGGAACCAAGTGGGCTTAATGTACTGATCATTACCTGGAAGTATCATCCAGTTTGGGTGAAAAAATATTTGCTGTTATTTCTGGAGATTCGTAATTTTTGGAAGCTTGGCAACCCCTTTCAATGAAAGTGTTTCTCGCCTTTCACTGCTTAGGGCTACATCAGTAGGAAACAGAACATAGAGATAGAACTTGAAACTACTTAATTGTGTCAAGTTTCAAGAAGGTAGCACAAACCGTGCTTGATTTAGAGTTCCAAATACATCTATCATTATAGGAGAAAACAGAGTGAAACGCCAAAATTCAAACTGTTACTGGAAACGAACGCTTCAACATAGAAGAACGAAATTTGGGGAACCAAGTGGGCTTAGTGTACTGATCATTACCTGAAAGTATCATCCAGTTTGGGTGAAAAAATATTTGCTGAGATTTCTGGAGATTCGTAATTTTTGGAAGCTTGGCAACCCCTTTCAATGAAAGTGTTTCTCGCCTGTCACTGCTTAGGGCTACATCAATCGGAAACAGAACATAGAGATAGAACTTGAAACTACTTAATTGTGTCAAGTTTCAAGAAGGTAGCACAAACCGTGTTTGATTTAGAGTTCCAAATACATCTATCAATATAGGAGAAATCAGAGTGAAACCTAAAAATTCAAACTGTTACTGGAAACGAAAGCTTCAACATTGAAGAACGAAATTTGGGGAACAAAGTGGGCTCAGTGTACTGATCATTACCTGAAAGTATCACCCAGTTTGGGTGTAAAAATATTTGCTGAGATTTCTGGAGATTCGTAATTTTTGGAAGCTTGGCAACACCTTTCAATGAAAGTGTTTCTCGCCTTTCACTGCTTAGGGCTACATCAATAGGAAACAGAACATAGAGATAGAACTTGAAACTTATTAATTGTGTCAAGTTTCAAGAAGCTAGCACAAACCTTGTTTGATTTAGAGTTCCGAATACATCTATCAATATAGGAGAAAACAGAGTGAAACCTAAAAATTCAAACTGTTACTGGAAACGAAAGCTGCAACATTGAAGAACGAAATTTGGGGAACAAAGTGGGCTCAGTGTACTGATCATTACCTGAAAGTATCACCCAGTTTGGGTGTAAAAATATTTGCTGAGATTTCTGGAGATTCGTAATTTTTGGAAGCTTGGCAACCTTTTTCAATGAAAGTGTTTCTCGTCTGTCACTGCTTAGGGCTACACCAATAGGAAACAGAACATAGAGATAGAACTTGAAACTACTTAATTGTGTCAAGTTTCAAGAAGCTAGCACAAATCGTGCTTGATTTAGAGTTCCAAATACATCTACCAATATAGGAGAAAAGAGAGTGAAACGCCAAAATTCAAACTGTTACTGGAAACGAACGCTTCAATATAGAAGAACGAAATTTGGGAACCAAGTGGGCTTAGTGTACTGATCATTACCTTGAAGTATCATCCAGTTTGGGTGAAAAAATATTTGCTGTTATTTCTGGAGATTCGTAATTTTTGGAAGCTTGGCAACCCCTTTCAATGAAAGTGTTTCTCGCCTTTCACTGCTTAGGGCTACATCAGTAGAAAACAGAACATAGAGATAGAACTTGAAACTACTTAATTGTGTCAAGTTTCAAGAAGGTAGCACAAACCGTGCTTGATTTAGAGTTCCAAATACATCTATCATTATAGGAGAAAACAGAGTGAAACGCCAAAATTCAAACTGTTACTGGAAACGAACGCTTCAACATAGAAAAACGAAATTTGGGGAACCAAGTGGGCTTAGTGTACTGATCATTACCTGAAAGTATCATCCAGTTTGGGTGAAAAAATATTTGCTCAGATTTCTGGAGATTCGAAATTTTTGGAAGCTTAGCAACCCCTTTCAATGAAAGTGTAACTCGTCTGTCACTGCTTAGGGCTACACCAATAGGAAACAAAATATAGAGATAGAACTTGAAACTACTTAATTGTGTCAAGTTTCAAGAAGCTAGCACAAACCGTGCTTGATTTAGAGTTCCAAACACATCTATTAATATAGGAGAAAACAGAGTGAAACGCCAAAATTCAAACTGTTACTGGAAACGAAAGCTTCAACATAGAAGAACGAAATTTGGGGAACCAAGTGGGCTTAGTGTACTGATCATTACCTGAAAGTATCACCCAGTTTGGGTGTAAAAATATTTGCTGAGATTTCTGGAGATTCGTAATTTTTGGACGCTTGGCAACCCCTTTCAATGAAAGAGTTTCTCGCCTTTCACTGCTTAGGGCTACATCAATCCGAAACAGAACATAGAGATAGAACTTGAAACTACTTAATTGTGTCAAGTTTCAAGAAGCTAACACAAACCGTGTTTGATTTAGAGTTCCAAATACATCTATCAATATAGGAGAAAACAGAGTGAAACACCAAAATTCAAACTGTTACTGGAAACGAAAGCTTCAACATTGAAGAACGAAATTTGGGGAACAAAGTGGGCTCAGGGTACTGATCATTACCTGAAAGTATCACCCAGTTTGGGTGTAAAAATATTTGCTGAGATTTCTGGAGATTCGTAAATTTTGGAAGCTTGGCAACCCCTTTCAATGAAAGTGTTTCTCGCCTGTCACTGCTTAGGGCTACATCAATAGGAAACAGAACATAGAGATAGAACTTGAAACTAATTAATTGTGTCAAGTTTCAAAAAGCTAGCACAAACCGTGCTTGATTTAGAGTTCCAAATACATCTATCAATATAGGAGAAAACAGAGTGAAACGCCAAAATTCAAACTGTTACTGGAAACGAACGCTTCAACATAGAAGAACGAAATTTGGGGAACCAAGTGGGCTTAGTGTACTGATCATTACCTGAAAGTATCATCCAGTTTGGGTGAAAAAATGTTTTCTGAGATTTCTGGAGATTCGTAATTTTTGGAAGCTTGGCAACCCCTTTCAATGAAAGTGTTTCTCGCCTGTCACTGCTTAGGGCTACATCAATAGCAAACAGAACATAGAGATAGAACTTGAAACTACTTAATTGTGTCAAGTTTCAAGAAGGTAGCACAAACCGTGTTTGATTTAGAGTTCCAAATACATCTATCAATAAAGGAGAAAACAGAGTGAAACCTAAAAATTCAAACTGTTACTGGAAACGAAATCTTCAACATTGAAGAACGAAATTTCGGGAACAAAGTGGGCTCCGTGTACTGATCATTACCTGAAAGTATCACCCAGTTTGGGTGTAAAAGTATTTTCTGAGATTTCTGGAGATACGTAATTTTTGGAAGCTTGGCAACCCCTTTCAATGAAAGTGTTTCTCGCCTGTCACTGCTTAGGACTACATCAATAGGAAAAAGAACATAGAGATAGAACTTGAAACTAATTAATTGTGTCAAGTTTAAAAAGCTAGCACATACCGTGCTTGATTTAGAGTTCCAAATACATCTATCAATATAGGAGAAAACAGAGTGAAACGCCAAAATTCAAACTCTTACTGGAAACGAACGCTTCAACATAGAAGAACGAAATTTGGGGAACCAAGTGGGCTTAGTGTACTCATCATTTCCTGAAAGTATCATCCAGTTTGGGTGAAAAAATATTTGCTGAGATTTCTGGAGATTCGTAATTTTTGGAAGCTTGGCAACCCCTTTCAATGAAAGTGTTTCTCGCCTGTCACTGCTTAGGGCTACATCAATCGGAAACACAACATAGAGATAGAACTTGAAACTACTTAACTGTGTCAAGTTTCAAGAAGCTAGCACAAACCGTTCTTGATTTAGAGTTATAAATACATCTATCAATATAGGAGAAAACAGAGTGAAACGCCAAAATTCAAACTGTTACTGGAAACGAACGCTTCAACATAGAAGAACGAAATTTGGGGAACCAAGTGGGCTTAGTGTACTGATCATTACCTGAAAGTATCATCCAGTTTGGGTGAAAAAATGTTTTCTGAGATTTCTGGAGATTCGTAATTTTTGGACGCTTGGCAACCCCTTTCAATGAAAGTGTTTCTCGTCTGTCACTGCTTAGGGCTACACCAACAGGAAACAAAATATAGAGATAGAACTTGAAACTACTTAATTGTGTCAAGTTTCAAGAAGCTAGCACAAACCGTGCTTGATTTAGAGTTCCAAATACATCTATCAATATAGGAGAAAACAGAGTGAAACGCCAAAATACAAACTGTTACTGGAAACGAACGCTTCAACATACAAGAACGAAATTTGGGGAACCAAGTGGGCTTAGTGTACTTATCATTACCTGAAAGTATCATCCAGTTTGGGTGAAAAAATATTTGCTGAGATTTCTGGAGATTCGTAATTTTTGGAAGCTTGGCAACCCCTTTCAATGAAAGTGTTTCTCGCCTGTCACTGTTTAGGGCTACATCAATAGGAAAAAGAACGTAGAGATAGAACTTGAAACTAGTTAATTGTGTCAAGTTTCAAGAAGCTAACACAAACCGTGTTTGATTTAGAGTTCCAAATACATCTATCAATATAGGAGAAAACAGAGTGAAACGCCAAAATTCAAACTGTTACTGGAAACGAACGCTTCAACATAGAAGAACGAAATTTGGGGAACAAAGTGGGCTCAGTGTACTGATCATTACCTGAAAGTATCATCCAGGTTGGGTGAAAAAATGTTTGCTGAGATTTCTGGAGATTCGTAATTTTTGGACGCTTGGCAACCCCTTTCAATGAAAGTGTTTCTCGCCTGTCACTGCTTAGGGCAACATCAATCGGAAACAGAACATAGAGATAGAACTTGAAACTACTTAATTGTGTCAAGTTTCAAGAAGCTAGCACAAACCGTGCTTGATTTAGAGTTCCAAATACATCTACCAATATAGGAGAAAACAGAGTGAAACGCCAAAATTCAAACTGTTACTGGAAACGAACGCTTCAACATAGAGGAACGAAATTTGGGGAACCAAGTGGGCTTAGTGTACTGATCATTACCTGGAAGTATCATCCAGTTTGGGTGAAAAAATATTTGCTGTTATTTCTGGAGATTCGTAATTTTTGGAAGCTTGGCAACCCCTTTCAATGAAAGTGTTTCTCCCCTTTCACTGCTTAGGGCTACATCAGTAGGAAACAGAACATAGAGATAGAACTTGAAACTACTTAATTGTGTCAAGTTTCAAGATGGTAGCACAAACCGTGCTTGATTTAGAGTTCCAAATACATCTATCATTATAGGAGAAAACAGAGTGAAACGCCAAAATTCAAACTGTTACTGGAAACAAACGCTTCAACATAGAAGAACGAAATTTGGGGAACCAAGTGGGCTTAGTGTACTGATCATTACCTGAAAGTATCATCCAGTTTGGGTGAAAAAATATTTGCTGAGATTTCTGGAGATTCGTAATTTTTGGAAGCTTGGCAACCCCTTTCAATGAAAGTGTTTCTCGCCTGTCACTGCTTAGGGCTACATCAATCGGAAACAGAACATAGAGATAGAACTTGAAACTACTTAATTGTGTCAAGTTTCAATAAGCTAGCCCAAACCGTGCTTGATTTAGAGTTCCAAATACATCTATCAATATAGGAGAAATCAGAGTGAAACCTAAAAATTCAAACTGTTACTGGAAACGAAAGCTTCAACATTGAAGAACGAAATTTGGGGAACAAAGTGGGCTCAGTGTACTGATCATTACCTGAAACTATCACCCAGTTTGGGTGTAAAAATATTTGCTGAGATTTCTGGAGATTCGTAATTTTTGGAAGCTTGGCAACACCTTTCAATGAAAGTGTTTCTCGCCTGTCACTGCTTAGGGCTACATCAATAGGAAACAGAACATAGAAATAGAACTTGAAACTAATTAATTGTGTCAAGTTTCAAAAAGCTAGCACAAACCGTGCTTGATTTAGAGTTCCAAATACATCTATCAATATAGGAGCAAACAGAGTGAAACGCCAAAATTCAAACTGTTACTGGAAACGAACGCTTCAACATAGAAGAACGAAATTTGGGGAACCAAGTGGGCTTAGTATACTGATCATTACCTGAAAGAAAGTATCCTCCAGTTTGGATGAAAAAATGTTTGCTGAGATTTCTGGAGATTCGTAATTTTTGGACGCTTGGCAATCCCTTTCAATGAAAGTGTTTCTCGCCTGTCACTGCTTAGGGCTACATCAATCGGAAACAGAACATAGAGATAGGACTGGAAACTAATTAATTGTGTCAAGTTTCAAAAAGCTAGCACAAACCGTGCTTGATTTAGAGTTCCAAATACATCTATCAATATAGGAGAAACAAAGTGAAACTCCAAAATTCAAAATGTTACTGGAAAAGAACACTTCAACATAGAAGAACAAAACTTGGGGAACCAAGTGGGCTTAGTGTACTGATCATTACCTGAAAGTATCATCCAGTTTGGGTGAAAAAATGTTTGCTAAGATTTCTGGAGATTCTTAATTTTTGGAAGCTTTGCAACCCCTTTCAATGAAAGTGTTTAACGCCTGTTACTTCTTAGGGCTACATCAATCGGAAACAGAACATAGAGATAGAACTTGAAACTACATAACTGTGTCAAGTTTCAAGAAGCTAGCACAAACCGTGCTTGATTTAGAGTTCCAAATATATCTATCAATATAGGAGAAAACAGAGTGAGACTCCAAAATTCAAACTGTTACTGGAAACGAACGCTTCAACATAGAAGAACGAAATTTGGGGAACAAAGTGGGCTTAGTGTACTGATCATTACCTGAAAGTATCATCCAGTTTGGGTGAAAAAATGTTTGCTGAGATTTCTGGAGATTCGTAATTTTTGGAAGCTTGGCAACCCCTTTCAATGAAAGTGTTTCTCGTCTGTCACTTCTTAGGGCTACACCAATAGGAAACAAAACATAGAGATAGAACTTGAAACTACTTTATTATGTCAAGTTTCAAAAAGCTAGCACAAACCGTGCTTGATTTAGAGTTCCAAATACATCTATCAATATACAAGAAAACAGAGTGAAACGCCAAAATTCAAACTGTTACTGGAAACGAAGGCTTCAACATAGAAGAACGAAATTTGGGGAACCAAGTGGGCTTAGTGTACTGATCATTACCTGAAAGTATCATCCAGTTTGGGTGAAAACATGTTTGCTGAGATTTTTGGAGATTCGTAATTTTTGGACGCTTGGCAACCCCTTTCAATGAAAGTGTTTCTCGTCTGTCACTGCTTAGGGCTACACCAATAGGAAACAGAACATAGAGATAGAACTTGAAACTACTTAATTGTGTCAAGTTTCAAGAAGCTAGCACAAACCGTGCTTGATTTAGAGTTCCAAATACATCTACCAATATAGGAGAAAACAGAGTGAAACGCCAAAATTCAAACTGTTACTGGAAACGAACGCTTCAACATAGAGGAACGAAATTTGGGGAACCACGTGGGCTTAGTGTACTGATCATTACCTGGAAGTATCATCCAGTTTGGGTGAAAAAATATTTGCTCTTATTTCTGGAGATTCGTACTTTTTGGAAGCTTGGCAACCCCTTTCAATGAAAGTGTTTCTCGCCTTTCACTGCTTAGGGCTACATCAGTAGGAAACAGAACATAGAGATAGAACTTGAAACTACTTAATTGTGTCAAGTTTCAAGAAGGTAGCAAAAACCGTGCTTGATTTAGAGTTCCAAATACATCTATCATTATAAGAGAAAACAGAGTGAAACCTAAAAATTCAAACTGTTACTGGAAACGAAAGCTTCAACATTGAAGAACGAAATTTGGGGAACAAAGTGGGCTCAGTGTACTGATCATTACCTGAAAGTATCACCCAGTTTGGGTGTAAAAATGTTTGCTGAGATTTCTGGAGATTCGTAATTTTTGAAAGCTTGGCAACCCCTTTCAATGAAAGTGTTTCTCGCCTTTCACTGCTTAGGGCTACATCAATAGGAAACAGAACATAGAGATAGAACTTGAAACTTATTAATTGTGTCAAGTTTCAAGAAGCTACCACAAACCGTGTTTGATTTAGAGTTCTGAATACATCTATCAATATAGGAGAAAACAGAGTGAAACCTAAAAATTCAAACTGTTACTGGAAACGAAAGCTGCAACATTGAAGAACGAAATTTGGGGAACAAAGTGGGCTCAGTGTACTGATCATTACCTGAAAGTATCACCCAGTTTGGGTGTAAAAATATTTGCTGAGATTTCTGGAGATTCGTAATTTTTGGAAGCTTGGCAACCTTTTTCAATGAAAGTGTTTCTCGTCTGTCACTGCTTAGGGCTACACCAATAGGAAACAAAACATAGAGATAGAACTTGAAACTACTTAATTGTGTCAAGTTTCAAAAAGCTAGCACAAACCGTACTTGATTTAGAGTTCCAAATACATCTATCAATAAAGGGGAAACAGAGTGAAACGCCAAAATTCAAACTGTTACTGGAAACGAACGCTTCAACATAGAAGAACGAAATTTGGGGAACCAAGTGGGCTTAGTGTACTGATCATTACCTGAAAGTATCATCCTGTTTGGGTGAAAAAATGTTTGCTGAGATTTCTGGAGATTCGTAATTTTTGGACGCTTGGCAACCCCTTTCAATGAAAGTGTTTCTGGCCTGTCACTGCTTAGGGCTACATCAATCGGAAACAGAACATAGAGATAGAACTTGAAACTACTTAATTGTGTCAAGTTTCAAGAAGCTAACACAAACCGTGTTTGATTTAGAGTTCCAAATACATCTATCAATATAGGAGAAAACAGAGTGAAACCTAAAAATTCAAACTGTTACTGGAAACGAAAGCTTCAACATTGAAGAACGAAATTTGGGGAACAAAGTGGGCTCAGTGTACTGATCATTACCTGAAAGTATCACCCAGTTTGGGTGTAAAAATATTTGCTGAGATTTCTGGAGATTCGTAATTTTTGGAAGCTTGGCAACCCCTTTCAATGAAAGTGTTTCTCGCCTGTCACTGCTTAGGGCTACATCAATAGGAAACAGAACATAGAGCTAGAACTTGAAACTAATTAATTGTGTCAAGTTTCAAAAAGCTAGCACAAACCATGCTTGATTTAGAGTTCCAAATACATCTATCAATATAGGAGAAAACAGAGTGAAACGCCAAAATTCAAACTGTTACTCGAAACGAACGCTTCAACATAGAAGAACGAAATTTGGGGAACCAAGTGGGCTTAGTGTACTGATCATTACCTGAAAGAAGGTATCATCCAGTTTGGGTGAAAAAATGTTTGCTGAGATTTCTGGAGATTCGCAATTTTTGGACGCTTGGCAACCCCTTTCAATGAAAGTGTTTCTCGCCTGTCACTGCTTAGGGCTACATCAATCGGAAACAGAACATAGAGATAGAACTTGAAACTACTTAACTGTGTCAAGTTTCAAGAAGCTAGCACAAACCGTTCTTGATTTAGAGTTACAAATACATCTATCAATATAGGAGAAAACAGAGTGAAACGCCAAAATTCAAACTGTTACTGGAAACGAACGCTTCAACATAGAAGAACGAAATTTGGGGAACCAAGTGGGCTTAGTGTACTGATCATTACCTGAAAGTATCATCCAGTTTGGGTGAAAAAATGTTTGCTGAGATTTCTGGAGATTCGTAATTTTTGGAAGCTTGGCAACCCCTTTCAATGAAAGTGTTTCTCGCCTGTCACTGCTTAGGGCTACACCAATAGGAAACAAAACATAGAGATAGAACTTGAAACTACTTAACTGTGTCAAGTTTCAAAAAGCTAGCACAAACCGTGCTTGATTTAGAGTTCCAAATACATCTATCAATAAAGGGGAAACAGAGTGAAACGCCAAAATTCAAACTGTTACTGGAAACGAACGCTTCAACATAGAAGAACGAAATTTGGGGAACCAAGTGGGCTTAGTGTACTGATCATTACCTGAAAGTATCATCCTGTTTGGGTGAAAAAATGTTTGCTGAGATTTCTGGAGATTCGTAATTTTTGGACGCTTGGCAACCCCTTTCAATGAAAGTGTTTCTGGCCTGTCACTGCTTAGGGCTACATCAATCGGAAACAGAACATAGAGATAGAACTTGAAACTGCTTAATTGTGTGAAGTTTCAAGAAGCTAACACAAACCGTGTTTGATTTAGAGTTCCAAATACATCTATCAATATAGGAGAAAACAGAGTGAAACCTAAAAATTCAAACTGTTACTGGAAACGAAAGCTTCAACATTGAAGAACGAAATTTGGGGAACAAAGTGGGCTCAGTGTACTGATCATTACCTGAAAGTATCACCCAGTTTGGGTGTAAAAATATTTGCTGAGATTTCTGGAGATTCGTAATTTTTGGAAGCTTGGCAACCCCTTTCAATGAAAGTGTTTCTCGCCTGTCACTGCTTAGGGCTACATCAATAGGAAACAGAACATAGAGCTAGAACTTGAAACTAATTAATTGTGTCAAGTTTCAAAAAGCTAGCACAAACCATGCTTGATTTAGAGTTCCAAATACATCTATCAATATAGGAGAAAACAGAGTGAAACGCCAAAATTCAAACTGTTACTCGAAACGAACGCTTCAACATAGAAGAACGAAATTTGGGGAACCAAGTGGGCTTAGTGTACTAATCATTACCTGAAAGAAGGTATCATCCAGTTTGGGTGAAAAAATGTTTGCTGAGATTTCTGGAGATTCGCAATTTTTGGACGCTTGGCAACCCCTTTCAATGAAAGTGTTTCTCGCCTGTCACTGCTTAGGGCTACATCAATCGGAAACAGAACATAGAGATAGAACTTGAAACTACTTAACTGTGTCAAGTTTCAAGAAGCTAGCACAAACCGTTCTTGATTTAGAGTTGCAAATACATCTATCAATATAGGAGAAAACAGAGTGTAACGCCAAAATTCAAACTGTTACTGGAAACGAACGCTTCAACATAGAAGAACGAAATTTGGGGAAACAAGTGGGCTTAGTGTACTGATCATTACCTGAAAGTATCATCCAGTTTGGGTGAAAAAATGTTTGCTGAGATTTCTGGAGATATGTAATTTTTGGAAGGTTGGCAACCCCTTTCAATAAAAGTGTTTCTCGCCTGTCACTGCTTAGTGCTACATCAATAGGAAACAGAACATAGAGATAGAACTTGAAACTACTTAATTGTGTCAATTTTCAAGAAGGTAGCACAAACCGTGTTTGATTTAGTGTTCCAAATACATCTATCAATATAGGAGAAAACAGAGTGAAACCTAAAAATTAAAACTGTTACTGGGAACGAAAGCTTCAACATTGAAGAACAAAATTTCGGGAACAAAGTGGGCTCAGTGTACTGATCATTACCTGAAAGTATCACCCAGTTTGGGTGTAAAAATATTTGCTGAGATTTCTGGAGATTCGTAATTTTTGGAAGCTTGGCAACCCCTTTCAATGAAAGTGTTTCTCGTCTGTCACTGCTTAGGGCTACACCAATAGGAAACAAAATATAGAGATAGAACTTGAAACTACTTAATTGTGTCAAGTTTCAAAAAGCTAGCACAAACCGTGCTTGATTTAGAGTTCCAAATACATCTATCAATATAGGAGAAAACAGACTGAAACCCCAAAATTCAAACTGTTACTGGAAACGAACGCTTCAACATAGAAGAACGAAATTTGGGGAACCAAGTGGGCTTAGTGTACTGATCATTATCTGAAAGTATCATCCAGTTTGGGTGAAAAAATATTTGCTGAGATTTCTGGAGATTCGTAATTTTTGGAAGCTTGGCAACCCCTTTCAATGAAAGTGTTTCTCGTCTGTCACTGCTTAGGGCTACATCAATAGGAAACAGAACATAGAGATAGAACTTGAAACTAATTAATTGTGTCAAGTTTCAAGAAGCTAGCACAAATCGTGTTTGATTTAGAGTTTTAAATACATCTATCAATATAGGAGAAAACAGAGTGAAACCTAAAAATTCAAACTGTTACTGGAAACGAAACCTGCAACATTGAAGAACGAAATTTGGGGAACAAAGTGGGCTCAGTGTACTGATCATTACCTGAAAGTATCACCAAGTTTGGGTGTAAAAATATTTGCTGAGATTTCTGGAGATTCATAATTTTTGAAAGCTTGGCAACCCCTTTCAATGAAAGTGTTTCTCGTCTGTCACTGCTAGGGCTACACCAATAGGAAACAAAATATAGAGATAGAACTTGAAACTACTTAATTGTGTCAAGTTTCAAAAAGCTAGCACAAACCGTGCTTGACTTAGAGTTCCAAATACATCTATCAATATAGGAGAAAACAGAGTGAAACGCCAAAATTCAAACTGTTACTGGAAACGAACGCTTCAACATAGAAGAACGAAATTTGGGGAACCAAGTGGGCTTAGTGTACTAATCATTACCTGAAAGTATCATCCAGTTTGGGTGAAAAAATATTTGCTGACATTTCTGTAGATTCGTAATTTTAGGAAGCTATGCAACCGCTTTCAATGAAAGTGTTTCTCACCTGTCACTGCTTAGGGCTACATCAATAGGAAACAGAACATAGAGATAGAACTTGAAACTACTTAATTGTGTCAAGTTTCAAGAAGCTAGCACAAACCGTGCTTGATTTAGAGTTCTAAATACATCTATCAATATAGGAGAAAACAGAGTGAAACGCCAAAATTCAAACTGTTACTGGAAACGAACGCTTCAACATAGAAGAACGAAATTTGGGGAACCAAGTGGGCTTAGTGTACTGATCATTACCTGAAAGTATCATCCAGTTTGGGTGAAAAAATATTTGCTGAGATTTCTGGAGATTCGTAATTTTTGGAAGCTTGGCAACCCCTTTCAATGAAAGTGTTTCTCGCCTGTCACTGCTTAGGGGTACATCAATAGGAAACAGAACATAAAGTTAGAACTTGAAACTTCTTAACTGTGTCAAGTTTCAAGAAGCTAGCACAAACCGTGCTTGATTTAGAGTTCCAAATACATCTATCAATATAGGAGAAAACAGAGTGAAACGCCAAAATTCAAACTGTTACTGGAAACGAACGCTTCAACATAGAAGAACGAAATTTGGGGAAGCAAGTGGGCTTAGTGTACTGATCATTACCTGAAAGCATCATCCAGTTTGGGAGAAAAAATATTTGCTGAGATTTCTGGAGATTCGTAATTTTTGGAAGCTTCGCAACCCCTTTCAATGAAAGTGTTTCTCGTCTGTCGCTGCTTAGGGCTACATCAATAGGAAACAGAACATAGAGATAGAAATTGAAACTACTTAATTGTGTCAAGTTTCAAGAAGCTAGCACAAACCGTGTTTGATTTAGAGTTTTAAATACATCTATCAATATAGGAGAAAACAGAGTGAAACCTAAAAATTCAAACTGTTACTGGAAACGAAAGCTTCAACATTGAAGAACGAAATTTGGGGAACAAAGTGGGCTCAGTGTACTGATCATTACCTGAAAGTATCAGCCAGTTTGGGTGTAAAAATATTTGCAGAGATTTCTGGAGATTCGTAATTTTTGGAAGCTTGGCAACCCCTTTCAATGAAAGTGTTTCTCGTCTGTCACTGCTTAGGGCTACACCAATAGGAAACAAAACATAGAGATAGAACTTGAAACTACTTAATTGTGTCAAGTTTCAAAAAGCTAGCACAAACCGTGCTTGATTTAGAGTTATAAATACATCTATCAATATAGGAGAAAACAGAGTGAAACGCCAAAATTCAAACTGTTACTAAAAACGAACGCTTCAACATAGAAGAACGAAATTTGGGGAACCAAGTGGGCTTAGTGTACTGATCATTACCTGAAAGTATGATCCAGTTTGGGTGAAAAAATGTTCCTGAGATTTCTGGAGATTCGTAATTTTTGGAAGCTTGGCAAAACCTTTCAATGAAAGTGTTTCTCGCCTGTCACTTCTTAGGGCTACATCAATCGGAAACAAAACATAGAGATAGAACTTGAAACTACTTAATTGTGTCAAGTTTCAAGGAGCTAGCACAAACAGTGCTTGATTTAGAGTTCCAAATACATCTATTAATATAGGAGAAAACAGAGTGAAACGCCAAAATTCAAACTGTTACTGGAAACGAACGCTTCAACATAGAAGAATGAACTTTGGGGAACCAAGTGGGCTTGGTGTACTGATCATTACCTGAAAGTATCATCCTGTTTGGGTGAAAAAATGTTTGCTGAGATTTCTGGAGATTCGTAATTTTTGGACGCTTGGCAACCCCTTTAAATGAAAGTGTTTCTCGCCTGTCACGGCTTAGGGCTACATCAATCCGAAACAGAACATAGAGATAGAACTTGAAACTACTTAATTGTGTCAAGTTTCAAGAAGGTAGCACAAACCGTGTTTGATTTAGAGTTCCAAATACATCTATCAATATAGGAGAAAACAGAGTGAAAACTAAAAATTCAAACTGTTACTGGAAACGAAAGCTTCAACATTGAAGAACGAAATTTCGGGAACAAAGTGGGCTCAGTGTACTGATCATTACCTGAAAGTATCATCCAGTTTGGGTGAAAAAATGTTTGCTGAGATTTCTGGAGATTCGTAATTTTTGGACGCTTGGCAACCCCTTTCAATGAAAGTGTTTCTGGCCTGTCACTGCTTAGGGCTACATCAATCGGAAACAGAACATAGAGATAGAACTTGAAACTACTTAATTGTGTCAAGTTTCAAGAAGCTAACACAAACCGTGTTTGATTTAGAGTTCCAAATACATCTATCAATATAGGAGAAAACAGAGTGAAACCTAAAAATTCAAACTGTTACTGGAAACGAAAGCTTCAACATTGAAGAACGAAATTTGGGGAACAAAGTGGGCTCAGTGTACTGATCATTACCTGAAAGTATCACCCAGTTTGGGTGTAAAAATATTTGCTGAGATTTCTGGAGATTCGTAATTTTTGGAAGCTTGGCAACCCCTTTCAATGAAAGTGTTTCTCGCCTGTCACTGCTTAGGGCTACATCAATAGGAAACAGAACATAGAGCTAGAACTTGAAACTAATTAATTGTGTCAAGTTTCAAAAAGCTAGCACAAACCATGCTTGATTTAGAGTTCCAAATACATCTATCAATATAGGAGAAAACAGAGTGAAACGCCAAAATTCAAACTGTTACTCGAAACGAACGCTTCAACATAGAAGAACGAAATTTGGGGAACCAAGTGGGCTTAGTGTACTGATCATTACCTGAAAGAAGGTATCATCCAGTTTGGGTGAAAAAATGTTTGCTGAGATTTCTGGAGATTCGCAATTTTTGGACGCTTGGCAACCCCTTTCAATGAAAGTGTTTCTCGCCTGTCACTGCTTAGGGCTACATCAATCGGAAACAGAACATAGAGATAGAACTTGAAACTACTTAACTGTGTCAAGTTTCAAGAAGCTAGCACAAACCGTTCTTGATTTAGAGTTACAAATACATCTATCAATATAGGAGAAAACAGAGTGAAACGCCAAAATTCAAACTGTTACTGGAAACGAACGCTTCAACATAGAAGAACGAACTTTGGGGAACCAAGTGGGCTTAGTGTACTGATCATTACCTGAAAGTATCATCCAGTTTGGGTGAAAAAATGTTTGCTGAGATTTCTGGAGATTCGTAATTTTTGGAAGCTTGGCAACCCCTTTCAATGAAAGTGTTTCTCGCCTGTCACTGCTTAGGGCTACACCAATAGGAAACAAAACATAGAGATAGAACTTGAAACTACTTAACTGTGTCAAGTTTCAAAAAGCTAGCACAAACCGTGCTTGATTTAGAGTTCCAAATACATCTATCAATAAAGGGGAAACAGAGTGAAACGCCAAAATTCAAACTGTTACTGGAAACGAACGCTTCAACATAGAAGAACGAAATTTGGGGAACCAAGTGGGCTTAGTGTACTGATCATTACCTGAAAGTATCATCCTGTTTGGGTGAAAAAATGTTTGCTGAGATTTCTGGAGATTCGTAATTTTTGGACGCTTGGCAACCCCTTTCAATGAAAGTGTTTCTGGCCTGTCACTGCTTAGGGCTACATCAATCGGAAACAGAACATAGAGATAGAACTTGAAACTGCTTAATTGTGTCAAGTTTCAAGAAGCTAACACAAACCGTGTTTGATTTAGAGTTCCAAATACATCTATCAATATAGGAGAAAACAGAGTGAAACCTAAAAATTCAAACTGTTACTGGAAACGAAAGCTTCAACATTGAAGAACGAAATTTGGGGAACAAAGTGGGCTCAGTGTACTGATCATTACCTGAAAGTATCACCCAGTTTGGGTGTAAAAATATTTGCTGAGATTTCTGGAGATTCGTAATTTTTGGAAGCTTGGCAACCCCTTTCAATGAAAGTGTTTCTCGCCTGTCACTGCTTAGGGCTACATCAATAGGAAACAGAACATAGAGCTAGAACTTGAAACTAATTAATTGTGTCAAGTTTCAAAAAGCTAGCACAAACCATGCTTGATTTAGAGTTCCAAATACATCTATCAATATAGGAGAAAACAGAGTGAAACGCCAAAATTCAAACTGTTACTCGAAACGAACGCTTCAACATAGAAGAACGAAATTTGGGGAACCAAGTGGGCTTAGTGTACTGATCATTACCTGAAAGAAGGTATCATCCAGTTTGGGTGAAAAAATGTTTGCTGAGATTTCTGGAGATTCGCAATTTTTGGACGCTTGGCAACCCCTTTCAATGAAAGTGTTTCTCGCCTGTCACTGCTTAGGGCTACATCAATCGGAAACAGAACATAGAGATAGAACTTGAAACTACTTAACTGTGTCAAGTTTCAAGAAGCTAGCACAAACCGTTCTTGATTTAGAGTTGCAAATACATCTATCAATATAGGAGAAAACAGAGTGTAACGCCAAAATTCAAACTGTTACTGGAAACGAACGCTTCAACATAGAAGAACGAAATTTGGGGAAACAAGTGGGCTTAGTGTACTGATCATTACCTGAAATTATCATCCAGTTTGGGTGAAAAAATGTTTGCTGAGATTTCTGGAGATATGTAATTTTTGGAAGGTTGGCAACCCCTTTCAATAAAAGTGTTTCTCGCCTGTCACTGCTTAGTGCTACATCAATAGGAAACAGAACATAGAGATAGAACTTGAAACTACTTAATTGTGTCAATTTTCAAGAAGGTAGCACAAACCGTGTTTGATTTAGTGTTCCAAATACATCTATCAATATAGGAGAAAACAGAGTGAAACCTAAAAATTAAAACTGTTACTGGGAACGAAAGCTTCAACATTGAAGAACAAAATTTCGGGAACAAAGTGGGCTCAGTGTACTGATCATTACCTGAAAGTATCACCCAGTTTGGGTGTAAAAATATTTTCTGAGATTTCTGGAGATTCGTAATTTTTGGAAGCTTGGCAACCCCTTTCAATGAAAGTGTTTCTCGTCTGTCACTGCTTAGGGCTACACCAATAGGAAACAAAATATAGAGATAGAACTTGAAACTACTTAATTGTGTCAAGTTTCAAAAAGCTAGCACAAACCGTGCTTGATTTAGAGTTCCAAATACATCTATCAATATAGGAGAAAACAGACTGAAACCCCAAAATTCAAACTGTTACTGGAAACGAACGCTTCAACATAGAAGAACGAAATTTCGGGAACCAAGTGGGCTTAGTGTACTGATCATTATCTGAAAGTATCATCCAGTTTGGGTGAAAAAATATTTGCTGAGATTTCTGGAGATTCGTAATTTTTGGAAGCTTGGCAACCCCTTTCAATGAAAGTGTTTCTCGTCTGTCACTGCTTAGGGCTACATCAATAGGAAACAGAACATAGAGATAGAACTTGAAACTAATTAATTTTGTCAAGTTTCAAGAAGCTAGCACAAATCGTGTTTGATTTAGAGTTTTAAATACATCTATCAATATAGGAGAAAACAGAGTGAAACCTAAAAATTCAAACTGTTACTGGAAACGAAACCTGCAACATTGAAGAACGAAATTTGGGGAACAAAGTGGGCTCAGTGTACTGATCATTACCTGAAAGTATCACCAAGTTTGGGTGTAAAAATATTTGCTGAGATTTCTGGAGATTCATAATTTTTGAAAGCTTGGCAACCCCTTTCAATGAAAGTGTTTCTCGTCTGTCACTGCTAGGGCTACACCAATAGGAAACAAAATATAGAGATAGAACTTGAAACTACTTAATTGTGTCAAGTTTCAAAAAGCTAGCACAAACCGTGCTTGACTTAGAGTTCCAAATACATCTATCAATATAGGAGAAAACAGAGTGAAACGCCAAAATTCAAACTGTTACTGGAAACGAACGCTTCAACATAGAAGAACGAAATTTGGGGAACCAAGTGGGCTTAGTGTACTAATCATTACCTGAAAGTATCATCCAGTTTGGGTGAAAAAATATTTGCTGACATTTCTGTAGATTCGTAATTTTTGGAAGCTATGCAACCGCTTTCAATGAAAGTGTTTCTCACCTGTCACTGCTTAGGGCTACATCAATAGGAAACAGAACATAGAGATAGAACTTGAAACTACTTAATTGTGTCAAGTTTCAAGAAGCTAGCACAAACCGTGCTTGATTTAGAGTTCTAAATACATCTATCAATATAGGAGAAAACAGAGTGAAACGCCAAAATTCAAACTGTTACTGGAAACGAATGCTTCAACATAGAAGAACGAAATTTGGGGAACCAAGTGGGCTTAGTGTACTGATCATTACCTGAAAGTATCATCCTGTTTGGGTGAAAAAATATTTGCTGAGATTTCTGGAGATTCGTAATTTTTGGAAGCTTGGCAACCCCTTTCAATGAAAGTGTTTCTCGCCTGTCACTGCTTAGGGGTACATCAATAGGAAACAGAACATAAAGTTAGAACTTGAAACTTCTTAACTGTGTCAAGTTTCAAGAAGCTAGCACAAACCGTGCTTGATTTAGAGTTCCAAATACATCTATCAATATAGGAGAAAACAGAGTGAAACCTAAAAATTCAAACTGTTACTGGAAACGAAAGCTTCAACATTGAAGAACGAAATTTGGGGAACAAAGTGGGCTCAGTGTACTGATCATTACCTGAAAGTATCAGCCAGTTTGGGTGTAAAAATATTTGCAGAGATTTCTGGAGATTCGTAATTTTTGGAAGCTTGGCAACCCCTTTCAATGAAAGTGTTTCTCGTCTGTCACTGCTTAGGGCTACACCAATAGGAAACAAAACATAGAGATAGAACTTGAAACTACTTAATTGTGTCAAGTTTCAAAAAGCTAGCACAAACCGTGCTTGATTTAGAGTTATAAATACATCTATCAATATAGGAGAAAACAGAGTGAAACGCCAAAATTCAAACTGTTACTAAAAACGAACGCTTCAACATAGAAGAACGAAATTTGGGGAACCAAGTGGGCTTAGTGTACTGATCATTACCTGAAAGTATGATCCAGTTTGGGTGAAAAAATGTTGCTGAGATTTCTGGAGATTCGTAATTTTTGATAGCTTGGCAAAACCTTTCAATGAAAGTGTTTCTCGCCTGTCACTTCTTAGGGCTACATCAATCGGAAACAGAACATAGAGATAGAACTTGAAACTACTTAATTGTGTCAAGTTTCAAGGAGCTAGCACAAACAGTGCTTGATTTAGAGTTCCAAATACATCTATTAATATAGGAGAAAACAGAGTGAAACGCCAAAATTCAAACTGTTACTGGAAACGAACGCTTCAACATAGAAGAATGAACTTTGGGGAACCAAGTGGGCTTGGTGTACTGATCATTACCTGAAAGTATCATCCTGTTTGGGTGAAAAAATGTTTGCTGAGATTTCTGGAGATTCGTAATTTTTGGACGCTTGGCAACCCCTTTCAATGAAAGTGTTTCTCGCCTGTCACGGCTTAGGGCTACATCAATCCGAAACAGAACATAGAGATAGAACTTGAAACTACTTAATTGTGTCAAGTTTCAAGAAGGTAGCACAAACCGTGTTTGATTTAGAGTTCCAAATACATCTATCAATATAGGAGAAAACAGAGTGAAACCTAAAAATTCAAACTGTTACTGGAAACGAAAGCTTCAACATTGAAGAACGAAATTTGGGGAACAAAGTGGGCTCAGTGTACTGATCATTACCTGAAAGTATCACCCAGTTTGGGTGTAAAAATATTTGCTGAGATTTCTGGAGATTCGTAATTTTTGAAAGCTTGGCAACCCCTTTCAATGAAAGTGTTTCTCGCCTTTCACTGCTTAGGGCTACATCAATAGGAAACAGAACATAGAGATAGAACTTGAAACTTATTAATTGTGTCAAGTTTCAAGAAGCTAGCACAAACCGTGTTTGATTTAGCGTTCTGAATACATCTATCAATATAGGAGAAAACAGAGTGAAACCTAAAAATTCAAACTGTTACTGGAAACGAAAGCTGCAACATTGAAGAACGAAATTTGGGGAACAAAGTGGGCTCAGTGTACTGATCATTACCTGAAAGTATCACCCAGATTGGGTGTAAAAATATTTGCTGAGATTTCTGGAGATTTGTAATTTTTGGAAGCTTGGCAACCTTTTTCAATGAAAGTGTTTCTCGTCTGTCACTGCTTAGGGCTACACCAATAGGAAACAAAACATAGAGATAGAACTTGAAACTACTTAATTGTGTCAAGTTTCAAAAAGCTAGCACAAACCGTGCTTGACTTAGAGTTCCAAATACATCTATCAATATAGGAGAAAACAGAGTGAAACGCCAAAATTCAAACTGTTACTGGAAACGAACGCTTCAACATAGAAGAACGAAATTTGGGGAACCAAGTGGGCTTAGTGTACTAATCATTACCTGAAAGTATCATCCAGTTTGGGTGAAAAAATATTTGCTGACATTTCTGTAGATTCGTAATTTTTGGAAGCTATGCAACCGCTTTCAATGAAAGTGTTTCTCACCTGTCACTGCTTAGGGCTACATCAATAGGAAACAGAACATAGAGATAGAACTTGAAACTACTTAATTGTGTCAAGTTTCAAGAAGCTAGCACAAACCGTGCTTGATTTAGAGTTCTAAATACATCTATCAATATAGGAGAAAACAGAGTGAAACGCCAAAATTCAAACTGTTACTGGAAACGAACGCTTCAACATAGAAGAACGAAATTTGGGGAACCAAGTGGGCTTAGTGTACTGATCATTACCTGAAAGTATCATCCAGTTTGGGTGAAAAAATATTTGCTGAGATTTCTGGAGATTCGTAATTTTTGGAAGCTTGGCAACCCCTTTCAATGAAAGTGTTTCTCGCCTGTCACTGCTTAGGGGTACATCAATAGGAAACAGAACATAAAGTTAGAACTTGAAACTTCTTAACTGTGTCAAGTTTCAAGAAGCTAGCACAAACCGTGCTTGATTTAGAGTTCCAAATACATCTATCAATATAGGAGAAAACAGAGTGAAACCTAAAAATTCAAACTGTTACTGGAAACAAAAGCTTCAACATTGAAGAACGAAATTTGGGGAACAAAGTGGGCTCAGTGTACTGATCATTACCTGAAAGTATCACCCAGTTTGGGTGTAAAAATATTTGCTGAGATTTCTGGAGATTCGTAATTTTTGGAAGCTTGGCAACCCCTTTCAATGAAAGTGTTTCTCGCCTGTCACAGCTTAGGGCTACATCAATAGGAAACAGAACATAGAGCTAGAACTTGAAACTAATTAATTGTGTCAAGTTTCAAAAAGCTAGCACAAACCATGCTTGATTTAGAGTTCCAAATACATCTACCAATATAGGAGAAAACAGAGTGAAACGCCAAAATTCAAACTGTTACTCGAAATGAACGCTTCAACATAGAAGAACGAAATTTGGGGAACCAAGTGGGCTTAGTGTACTGATCATTACCTGAAAGAAGGTATCATCCAGTTTGGGTGAAAAAATGTTTGCTGAGATTTCTGGAGATTCGCAATTTTTGGACGCTTGGCAACCCCTTTCAATGAAAGTGTTTCTCGCCTGTCACTGCTTAGGGCTACATCAATCGGAAACAGAACATAGAGATAGAACTTGAAACTACTTAATTGTGTCAATTTTCAAGAAGGTAGCACAAACCGTGTTTGATTTAGTGTTCCAAATACATCTATCAATATAGGAGAAAATAGAGTGAAACCTAAAAATTAAAACTGTTACTGGGAACGAAAGCTTCAACATTGAAGAACAAAATTTCGGGAACAAAGTGGGCTCAGTGTACTGATCATTACCTGAAAGTATCACCCAGTTTGGGTGTAAAAATATTTGCTGAGATTTCTGGAAATTCGTAATTTTTGGAAGCTTGGCAACCCCTTTCAATGAAAGTGTTTCTCATCTGTCACTGCTTAGGGCTACACCAATAGGAAACAAAATATAGAGATAGAACTTGAAACTACTTAATTGTGTCAAGTTTCAAAAAGCTAGCACAAACCGTGCTTGATTTAGAGTTCCAAATACATCTATCAATATAGGAGAAAACAGAGTGAAACCCCAAAATTCAAACTGTTACTGGAAACGAATGCTTCAACATAGAAGAACGAAATTTGGAGAACCAAGTGGGCTTAGTGTACTGATCATTATCTGAAAGTATCATCCAGTTTGGGTGAAAAAATATTTGCTGAGATTTCCGGAGATTCGTAATTTTTGGAAGCTTGGCAACCCCTTTCAATGAAAGTGTTTCTCGCCTGTCACTGCTTAGGGCTACATCAATAGGAAACAGAACATAGAGATAGAACTTGAAACTAATTAATTGTGTCAAGTTTCAAGAAGCTAGCACAAATCGTGTTTGATTTAGAGTTTTAAATACATCTATCAATATAGGAGAAAACAGAGTGAAACCTAAAAATTCAAACTGTTACTGGAAACGAAACCTGCAACATTGAAGAACGAAATTTGGGGAACAAAGTGGGCTCAGTGTAGTGATCATTACCTGAAAGTATCACCAAGTTTGGGTGTAAAAATATTTGCTGAGATTTCTGGAGATTCATAATTTTTGAAAGCTTGGCAACCCCTTTCAATGAAAGTGTTTCTCGTCTGTCACTGCTAGGGCTACACCAATAGGAAACAAAATATAGAGATAGAACTTTAAACTACTTAATTGTGTCAAGTTTCAAAAAGCTAGCACAAACCGTGCTTGACTTAGAGTTACAAATACATCTATCAATATAGGAGAAAACAGAGTGAAACGCCAAAATTCAAACTGTTACTGGAAACGAACGCTTCAACATAGAAGAACGAAATTTGGGGAACCAAGTGGGCTTAGTGTACTAATCATTACCTGAAAGTATCATCCAGTTTGGGTGAAAAAATATTTGCTGAGATTTCTGTAGATTCGTAATTTTTGGAAGCTATGCAACCGCTTTCAATGAAAGTGTTTCTCACCTGTCACTGCTTAGGGCTACATCAATAGGAAACAGAACATAGAGATAGAACTTGAAACTACTTAATTGTGTCAAGTTTCAAGAAGCTAGCACAAACCGTGCTTGATTTAGAGTTCTAAATACATCTATCAATATAGGAGAAAACAGAGTGGAACGCCAAAATTCAAACTGTTACTGGAAACGAACGCTTCAACATAGAAGAACGAAATTTGGGGAACCAAGTGGGCTTAGTGTACTGATCATTACCTGAAAGTATCATCCAGTTTGGGTGAAAAAATATTTGCTGAGATTTCTGGAGATTCGTAATTTTTGGAAGCTTGGCAACCCCTTTCAATGAAAGTGTTTCTCGCCTGTCACTGCTTAGGGGTACATCAATAGGAAACAGAACATAAAGTTAGAACTTGAAACTTCTTAACTGTGTCAAGTTTCAAGAAGCTAGCACAAACCGTGCTTGATTTAGAGTTCCAAATACATCTATCAATATAAGAGAAAACAGAGTGAAACGCCAAAATTCAAACTGTTACTGGAAACGAATGCTTCAACATAGAAGAACGAAATTTAGGGAAGCAAGTGGGCTTAGTGTACTGATCATTACCTGAAAGTATCATCCAGTTTGGGAGAAAAAATATTTGCTGAGATTTCTGGAGATTCGTAATTTTTGGAAGCTTGGCAACCCTTTTCAATGAAAGTGTTTCTCGTCTGTCGCTGCTTAGGGCTACATCAATAGGAAACAGAACATAGAGATAGAAATTGAAACTACTTAATTGTGTCAAGTTTCAAGAAGCTAGCACAAACCGTGTTTGATTTAGAGTTTTAAATACATCTATCAATATAGGAGAAAACAGAGTGAAACCTAAAAATTCAAACTGTTACTGGAAACGAAAGCTGGAAAATTGAAGAACGAAATTTGGGGAACAAAGTGGGCTCAGTGTACTGATCATTACCTGAAAGTATCAGCCAGTTTGGGTGTAAAAATATTTGCTGAGATTTCTGGAGATTCGTAATTTTTGGAAGCTTGGCAACCCCTTTCAATGAAAGTGTTTCTCGTCTGTCACTGCTTAGGGCTACACCAATAGGAAACAAAACATAGAGATAGAACTTGAAACTACTTAATTGTGTCAAGTTTCAAAAAGCTAGCACACACCGTGCTTGATTTAGAGTTCCAAATACATCTATCAATATAGGAGAAAACAGAGTGAAACGCCAAAATTCAAACTGTTACTGGAAACGAACGCTTCAACATAGAAGAACGAAATTTGGGGAACCAAGTGGGCTTAGTGTACTGATCATTACCTGAAAGTATGATCCAGTTTGGGTGAAAAAATGTTGCTGAGATTTCTGGAGATTCGTAATTTTTGGAAGCTTGGCAAAACCTTTCAATGAAAGTGTTTCTCGCCTGTCAATTCTTAGGGCTACATCAATCGGAAACAGAACATAGAGATAGAACTTGAAACTACTTAATTGTGTCAAGTTTCAAGGAGCTAGCACAAACAGTGCTTGATTTAGAGTTCCAAATACATCTATTAATATAGGAGAAAACAGAGTGAAACGCCAAAATTCAAACTGTTACTGGAAACGAACGCTTCAACATAGAAGAACGAACTTTGGGGAACCAAGTGGGCTTGGTGTACTGATCATTACCTGAAAGTATCATCCTGTTTGGGTGAAAAAATGTTTGCTGAGATTTCTGGAGATTCGTAATTTTTGGACGCTTGGCAACCCCTTTCAATGAAAGTGTTTCTCGCCTGTCACTGCTTAGGGCTACATCAATCCGAAACAGAACATAGAGATAGAACTTGAAACTACTTAATTGTGTCAAGTTTCATGAAGGTAGCACAAACCGTGTTTGATTTAGAGTTCCAAATACATCTATCAATATAGGAGAAAACAGAGTGAAAACTAAAAATTCAAACTGTTACTGGAAACGAAAGCTTCAACATTGAAGAACGAAATTTCGGGAACAAAGTGGGCTCAGTGTACTGATCATTACCTGAAAGTATCATCCAGTTTGGGTGAAAAAATGTTTGCTGAGATTTCTGGAGATTCGTAATTTTTGGACGCTTGGCAACCCCTTTCAATGAAAGTGTTTCTCGTCTGTCACTGCTTAGGGCTACACCAATAGGAAACAAAATATAGAGATAGAACTTGAAACTACTTAATTGTGTCAAGTTTCAAGAAGCTAGCACAAACCGTGCTTGATTTAGAGTTCCAAATACATCTATCAATATAAGAGAAAACAGAGTGAAACGCCAAAATACAAACTGTTACTGGAAACGAACGCTTCAACATAGAAGAACGAAATTTGGGGAACCAAGTGGGCTTAGTGTACTGATCATTAGCTGAGAGTATCATCCTGTTTGGGTGAAAAAATGTTTGCTGAGATTTCTGGAGATTCGTAATTTTGGGAAGCTTGGCAACCCCTTTCAATGAAAGTGTTTCTGGCCTGTCACTGCTTAGGGCTACATCAATCGGAAACAGAACATAGAGATAGAACTTGAAACTACTTAATTGTGTCAAGTTTCAAGAAGGTAGCACAAACCGTGCTTGATTTAGAGTTCCAAATACATCTATCAATATAGGAGAAAACAGAGTGAAACCTAAAAATTCAAACTGTTACTGGAAACGAAAGCTTCAACATTGAAGAACGAAATTTGGGGAACAAAGTGGGCTTAGTGTACTGATCATTACCTGAAAGTATCATCCTGTTTGGGTGAAAAAATGTTTGCTGAGAATTCTGGAGATTCGTAATTTTTGGACGCTTGGCAACCCCTTTCAATGAAAGTGTTTCTGGCCTGTCAGTGCTTAGGGCTACATCAATCGGAAACAGAACATAGAGATAGAACTTGAAACTACTTAATTGTGTCAAGTTTCAAGAAGCTAACACAAACCGTGTTTGATTTAGAGTTCCAAATACATCTATCAATATAGGAGAAAACAGAGTGAAACCTAAAAATTCAAACTGTTACTGGAAACGAAAGCTTCAACATTGAAGAACGAAATTTGGGGAACGAAGTGGGCTCAGTGTACTGATCATTACCTGAAAGTATCACCCAGTTTGGGTGTAAAAATATTTGCTGAGATTTCTGGAGATTCGTAATTTTTGGAAGCTTGGCAACCCCTTTCAATGAAAGTGTTTCTCGCCTGTCACTGCTTAGGGCTACATCAATAGGAAACAGAACATAGAGCTAGAACTTGAAACTAATTAATTGTGTCAAGTTTCAAAAAGCTACCAAAAACCATGCTTGATTTAGAGTTCCAAATACATCTATCAATATAGGAGAAAACAGAGTGAAACGCCAAAATTCAAACTGTTACTCGAAACGAACGCTTCAACATAGAAGAACGAAATTTGGGGAACCAAGGTGGCTTAGTGTACTGATCATTACCTGAAAGAAGGTATCATCCAGTTTGGGTGAAAAAATGTTTGCTGAGATTTCTGGAGATTCGCAATTTTTGGACGCTTGGCAACCCCTTTCAATGAAAGTGTTTCTCGCCTGTCACTGCTTAGGGCTACATCAATAGGAAACAGAACATAGAGATAGAACTTGAAACTAATTAATTGTGTCAAGTTTCAAGAAGCTAGCACAAATCGTGTTTGATTTAGAGTTTTAAATACATCTATCAATATAGGAGAAAACAGAGTGAAACCTAAAAATTCAAACTGTTACTGGAAACGAAACCTGCAACATTGAAGAACGAAATTTGGGGAACAAAGTGGGCTCAGTGTACTGATCATTACCTGAAAGTATCACCAAGTTTGGGTGTAAAAATATTTGCTGAGATTTCTGGAGATTCATAATTTTTGAAAGCTTGGCAACCCCTTTCAATGAAAGTGTTTCTCGTCTGTCACTGCTAGGGCTACACCAATAGGAAACAAAATATAGAGATAGAACTTTAAACTACTTAATTGTGTCAAGTTTCAAAAAGCTAGCACAAACCGTGCTTGACTTAGAGTTACAAATACATCTATCAATATAGGAGAAAACAGAGTGAAACGCCAAAATTCAAACTGTTACTGGAAACGAACGCTTCAACATAGAAGAACGAAATTTGGGGAACCAAGTGGGCTTAGTGTACTAATCATTACCTGAAAGTATCATCCAGTTTGGGTGAAAAAATATTTGCTGAGATTTCTGTAGATTCGTAATTTTTGGAAGCTATGCAACCGCTTTCAATGAAAGTGTTTCTCACCTGTCACTGCTTAGGGCTACATCAATAGGAAACAGAACATAGAGATAGAACTTGAAACTACTTAATTGTGTCAAGTTTCAAGAAGCTAGCACAAACCGTGCTTGATTTAGAGTTCTAAATACATCTATCAATATAGGAGAAAACAGAGTGGAACGCCAAAATTCAAACTGTTACTGGAAACGAACGCTTCAACATAGAAGAACGAAATTTGGGGAACCAAGTGGGCTTAGTGTACTGATCATTACCTGAAAGTATCATCCAGTTTGGGTGAAAAAATATTTGCTGAGATTTCTGGAGATTCGTAATTTTTGGAAGCTTGGCAACCCCTTTCAATGAAAGTGTTTCTCGCCTGTCACTGCTTAGGGGTACATCAATAGGAAACAGAACATAAAGTTAGAACTTGAAACTTCTTAACTGTGTCAAGTTTCAAGAAGCTAGCACAAACCGTGCTTGATTTAGAGTTCCAAATACATCTATCAATATAAGAGAAAACAGAGTGAAACGCCAAAATTCAAACTGTTACTGGAAACGAATGCTTCAACATAGAAGAACGAAATTTAGGGAAGCAAGTGGGCTTAGTGTACTGATCATTACCTGAAAGTATCATCCAGTTTGGGAGAAAAAATATTTGCTGAGATTTCTGGAGATTCGTAATTTTTGGAAGCTTGGCAACCCTTTTCAATGAAAGTGTTTCTCGTCTGTCGCTGCTTAGGGCTACATCAATAGGAAACAGAACATAGAGATAGAAATTGAAACTACTTAATTGTGTCAAGTTTCAAGAAGCTAGCACAAACCGTGTTTGATTTAGAGTTTTAAATACATCTATCAATATAGGAGAAAACAGAGTGAAACCTAAAAATTCAAACTGTTACTGGAAACGAAAGCTGGAAAATTGAAGAACGAAATTTGGGGAACAAAGTGGGCTCAGTGTACTGATCATTACCTGAAAGTATCAGCCAGTTTGGGTGTAAAAATATTTGCTGAGATTTCTGGAGATTCGTAATTTTTGGAAGCTTGGCAACCCCTTTCAATGAAAGTGTTTCTCGTCTGTCACTGCTTAGGGCTACACCAATAGGAAACAAAACATAGAGATAGAACTTGAAACTACTTAATTGTGTCAAGTTTCAAAAAGCTAGCACACACCGTGCTTGATTTAGAGTTCCAAATACATCTATCAATATAGGAGAAAACAGAGTGAAACGCCAAAATTCAAACTGTTACTGGAAACGAACGCTTCAACATAGAAGAACGAAATTTGGGGAACCAAGTGGGCTTAGTGTACTGATCATTACCTGAAAGTATGATCCAGTTTGGGTGAAAAAATGTTGCTGAGATTTCTGGAGATTCGTAATTTTTGGAAGCTTGGCAAAACCTTTCAATGAAAGTGTTTCTCGCCTGTCAATTCTTAGGGCTACATCAATCGGAAACAGAACATAGAGATAGAACTTGAAACTACTTAATTGTGTCAAGTTTCAAGGAGCTAGCACAAACAGTGCTTGATTTAGAGTTCCAAATACATCTATTAATATAGGAGAAAACAGAGTGAAACGCCAAAATTCAAACTGTTACTGGAAACGAACGCTTCAACATAGAAGAACGAACTTTGGGGAACCAAGTGGGCTTGGTGTACTGATCATTACCTGAAAGTATCATCCTGTTTGGGTGAAAAAATGTTTGCTGAGATTTCTGGAGATTCGTAATTTTTGGACGCTTGGCAACCCCTTTCAATGAAAGTGTTTCTCGCCTGTCACTGCTTAGGGCTACATCAATCCGAAACAGAACATAGAGATAGAACTTGAAACTACTTAATTGTGTCAAGTTTCATGAAGGTAGCACAAACCGTGTTTGATTTAGAGTTCCAAATACATCTATCAATATAGGAGAAAACAGAGTGAAAACTAAAAATTCAAACTGTTACTGGAAACGAAAGCTTCAACATTGAAGAACGAAATTTCGGGAACAAAGTGGGCTCAGTGTACTGATCATTACCTGAAAGTATCATCCAGTTTGGGTGAAAAAATGTTTGCTGAGATTTCTGGAGATTCGTAATTTTTGGACGCTTGGCAACCCCTTTCAATGAAAGTGTTTCTCGTCTGTCACTGCTTAGGGCTACACCAATAGGAAACAAAATATAGAGATAGAACTTGAAACTACTTAATTGTGTCAAGTTTCAAGAAGCTAGCACAAACCGTGCTTGATTTAGAGTTCCAAATACATCTATCAATATAAGAGAAAACAGAGTGAAACGCCAAAATACAAACTGTTACTGGAAACGAACGCTTCAACATAGAAGAACGAAATTTGGGGAACCAAGTGGGCTTAGTGTACTGATCATTAGCTGAGAGTATCATCCTGTTTGGGTGAAAAAATGTTTGCTGAGATTTCTGGAGATTCGTAATTTTGGGAAGCTTGGCAACCCCTTTCAATGAAAGTGTTTCTGGCCTGTCACTGCTTAGGGCTACATCAATCGGAAACAGAACATAGAGATAGAACTTGAAACTACTTAATTGTGTCAAGTTTCAAGAAGGTAGCACAAACCGTGCTTGATTTAGAGTTCCAAATACATCTATCAATATAGGAGAAAACAGAGTGAAACCTAAAAATTCAAACTGTTACTGGAAACGAAAGCTTCAACATTGAAGAACGAAATTTGGGGAACAAAGTGGGCTTAGTGTACTGATCATTACCTGAAAGTATCATCCTGTTTGGGTGAAAAAATGTTTGCTGAGAATTCTGGAGATTCGTAATTTTTGGACGCTTGGCAACCCCTTTCAATGAAAGTGTTTCTGGCCTGTCAGTGCTTAGGGCTACATCAATCGGAAACAGAACATAGAGATAGAACTTGAAACTACTTAATTGTGTCAAGTTTCAAGAAGCTAACACAAACCGTGTTTGATTTAGAGTTCCAAATACATCTATCAATATAGGAGAAAACAGAGTGAAACCTAAAAATTCAAACTGTTACTGGAAACGAAAGCTTCAACATTGAAGAACGAAATTTGGGGAACGAAGTGGGCTCAGTGTACTGATCATTACCTGAAAGTATCACCCAGTTTGGGTGTAAAAATATTTGCTGAGATTTCTGGAGATTCGTAATTTTTGGAAGCTTGGCAACCCCTTTCAATGAAAGTGTTTCTCGCCTGTCACTGCTTAGGGCTACATCAATAGGAAACAGAACATAGAGCTAGAACTTGAAACTAATTAATTGTGTCAAGTTTCAAAAAGCTACCAAAAACCATGCTTGATTTAGAGTTCCAAATACATCTATCAATATAGGAGAAAACAGAGTGAAACGCCAAAATTCAAACTGTTACTCGAAACGAACGCTTCAACATAGAAGAACGAAATTTGGGGAACCAAGGTGGCTTAGTGTACTGATCATTACCTGAAAGAAGGTATCATCCAGTTTGGGTGAAAAAATGTTTGCTGAGATTTCTGGAGATTCGCAATTTTTGGACGCTTGGCAACCCCTTTCAATGAAAGTGTTTCTCGCCTGTCACTGCTTAGGGCTACATCAATCGGAAACAGAACATAGAGATAGAACTTGAAACTACTTAACTGTGTCAAGTTTCAAGAAGCTAGCACAAACCGTTCTTGATTTAGAGTTACAAATACATCTATCAATATAGGAGAAAACAGAGTGAAACGCCAAAATTCAAACTGTTACTGGAAACGAACGCTTCAACATAGAAGAACGAAATTTGGGGAACCAAGTGGGCTTAGTGTACTGATCATTACCTGAAAGTATCATCCAGTTTGGGTGAAAAAATGTTTGCTGAGATTTCTGGAGATTCGTAATTTTTGGAAGGTTGGCAACACCTTTCAATAAAAGTGTTTCTCGCCTGTCACTGCTTAGTGCTACATCAATAGGAAACAGAACATAGAGATAGAACTTGAAACTACTTAATTGTGTCAATTTTCAAGAAGGTAGCACAAACCGTGTTTGATTTAGTGTTCCAAATACATCTATCAATATAGGAGAAAACAGAGTGAAACCTAAAAATTAAAACTGTTACTGGGAACGAAAGCTTCAACATTGAAGAACAAAATTTCGGGAACAAAGTGGGCTCAGTGTACTGATCATTACCTGAAAGTATCACCCAGTTTGGGTGTAAAAATATTTGCTGAGATTTCTGGAGATTCGTAATTTTTGGAAGCTTGGCAACCCCTTTCAATGAAAGTGTTTCTCGTCTGTCACTGCTTAGGGCTACACCAATAGGAAACAAAATATAGAGATAGAACTTGAAACTACTTAATTGTGTCAAGTTTCAAAAAGCTAGCACAAACCGTGCTTGATTTAGAGTTCCAAATACATCTATCAATATAGGAGAAAACAGAGTGAAACCCCAAAATTCAAACTGTTACTGGAAACGAACGCTTCAACATAGAAGAACGAAATTTGGGGAACCAAGTGGGCTTAGTGTACTGATCATTATCTGAAAGTATCATCCAGTTTGGGTGAAAAAATATTTGCTGAGATTTCTGGAGATTCGTAATTTTTGGAAGCTTGGCAACCCCTTTCAATGAAAGTGTTTCTCGTCTGTCACTGCTTAGGGCTACATCAATAGGAAACAGAACATAGAGATAGAACTTGAAACTAATTAATTGTGTCAAGTTTCAAGAAGCTAGCACAAATCGTGTTTGATTTAGAGTTTTAAATACATCTATCAATATAGGAGAAAACAGAGTGAAACCTAAAAATTCAAACTGTTACTGGAAACGAAACCTGCAACATTGAAGAATGAAATTTGGGGAACAAAGTGGGCTCAGTGTACTGATCATTACCTGAAAGTATCACCAAGTTTGGGTGTAAAAATATTTGCTGAGATTTCTGGAGATTCGTAATTTTTGGAAGCTTGGCAACCCCTTTCAATGAAAGTGTTTCTCATCTGTCACTGCTAGGGCTACACCAATAGGAAACAAAATATAGAGATAGAACTTGAAACTACTTAATTGTGTCAAGTTTCAAAAAGCTAGCACAAACCGTGCTTGACTTAGAGTTCCAAATACATCTATCAATATAGGAGAAAACAGAGTGAAACGCCAAAATTCAAACTGTTACTGGAAACGAACGCTTCAACATAGAAGAACGAACTTTGGGGAACCAAGTGGGCTTGGTGTACTGATCATTACCTGAAAGTATCATCCTGTTTGGGTGAAAAAATGTTTGCTGAGATTTCTGGAGATTCGTAATTTTTGGACGCTTGGCAACCCCTTTCAATGAAAGTGTTTCTCGCCTGTCACTGCTTAGGGCTACATCAATCCGAAACAGAACATAGAGATAGAACTTGAAACTACTTAATTGTGTCAAGTTTCATGAAGGTAGCACAAACCGTGTTTGATTTAGAGTTCCAAATACATCTATCAATATAGGAGAAAACAGAGTGAAAACTAAAAATTCAAACTGTTACTGGAAACGAAAGCTTCAACATTGAAGAACGAAATTTCGGGAACAAAGTGGGCTCAGTGTACTGATCATTACCTGAAAGTATCATCCAGTTTGGGTGAAAAAATGTTTGCTGAGATTTCTGGAGATTCGTAATTTTTGGACGCTTGGCAACCCCTTTCAATGAAAGTGTTTCTCGTCTGTCACTGCTTAGGGCTACACCAATAGGAAACAAAATATAGAGATAGAACTTGAAACTACTTAATTGTGTCAAGTTTCAAGAAGCTAGCACAAACCGTGCTTGATTTAGAGTTCCAAATACATCTATCAATATAGGAGAAAACAGAGTGAAACGCCAAAATACAAACTGTTACTGGAAACGAACGCTTCAACATAGAAGAACGAAATTTGGGGAACCAAGTGGGCTTAGTGTACTGATCATTAGCTGAGAGTATCATCCTGTTTGGGTGAAAAAATGTTTGCTGAGATTTCTGGAGATTCGTAATTTTGGGAAGCTTGGCAACCCCTTTCAATGAAAGTGTTTCTGGCCTGTCACTGCTTAGGGCTACATCAATCGGAAACAGAACATAGAGATAGAACTTGAAACTACTTAATTGTGTCAAGTTTCAAGAAGCTAACACAAACCGTGTTTGATTTAGAGTTCCAAATACATCTATCAATATAGGAGAAAACAGAGTGAAACCTAAAAATTCAAACTGTTACTGGAAACGAAAGCTTCAACATTGAAGAACGAAATTTGGGGAACAAAGTGGGCTCAGTGTACTGATCATTACCTGAAAGTATCACCCAGTTTGGGTGTAAAAATATTTGCTGAGATTTCTGGAGATTCGTAATTTTTGGAAGCTTGGCAACCCCTTTCAATGAAAGTGTTTCTCGTCTGTCACTGCTTAGGGCTACACCAATAGGAAACAAAATATAGAGATAGAACTTGAAACTACTTAATTGTGTCAAGTTTCAAAAAGCTAGCACAAACCGTGCTTGATTTAGAGTTCCAAATACATCTATCAATATAGGAGAAAACAGAGTGAAACCCCAAAATTCAAACTGTTACTGGAAACGAACGCTTCAACATAGAAGAACGAAATTTGGGGAACCAAGTGGGCTTAGTGTACTGATCATTATCTGAAAGTATCATCCAGTTTGGGTGAAAAAATATTTGCTGAGATTTCTGGAGATTCGTAATTTTTGGAAGCTTGGCAACCCCTTTCAATGAAAGTGTTTCTCGTCTGTCACTGCTTAGGGCTACATCAATAGGAAACAGAACATAGAGATAGAACTTGAAACTAATTAATTGTGTCAAGTTTCAAGAAGCTAGCACAAATCGTGTTTGATTTAGAGTTTTAAATACATCTATCAATATAGGAGAAAACAGAGTGAAACCTAAAAATTCAAACTGTTACTGGAAACGAAACCTGCAACATTGAAGAATGAAATTTGGGGAACAAAGTGGGCTCAGTGTACTGATCATTACCTGAATGTATCACCAAGTTTGGGTGTAAAAATATTTGCTGAGATTTCTGGAGATTCGTAATTTTTGGAAGCTTGGCAACCCCTTTCAATGAAAGTGTTTCTCATCTGTCACTGCTAGGGCTACACCAATAGGAAACAAAATATAGAGATAGAACTTGAAACTACTTAATTGTGTCAAGTTTCAAAAAGCTAGCACAAACCGTGCTTGACTTAGAGTTCCAAATACATCTATCAATATAGGAGAAAACAGAGTGAAACGCCAAAATTCAAACTGTTACTGGAAACGAACGCTTCAACATAGAAGAACGAACTTTGGGGAACCAAGTGGGCTTGGTGTACTGATCATTACCTGAAAGTATCATCCTGTTTGGGTGAAAAAATGTTTGCTGAGATTTCTGGAGATTCGTAATTTTTGGACGCTTGGCAACCCCTTTCAATGAAAGTGTTTCTCGCCTGTCACTGCTTAGGGCTACATCAATCCGAAACAGAACATAGAGATAGAACTTGAAACTACTTAATTGTGTCAAGTTTCATGAAGGTAGCACAAACCGTGTTTGATTTAGAGTTCCAAATACATCTATCAATATAGGAGAAAACAGAGTGAAAACTAAAAATTCAAACTGTTACTGGAAACGAAAGCTTCAACATTGAAGAACGAAATTTCGGGAACAAAGTGGGCTCAGTGTACTGATCATTACCTGAAAGTATCATCCAGTTTGGGTGAAAAAATGTTTGCTGAGATTTCTGGAGATTCGTAATTTTTGGACGCTTGGCAACCCCTTTCAATGAAAGTGTTTCTCGTCTGTCACTGCTTAGGGCTACACCAATAGGAAACAAAATATAGAGATAGAACTTGAAACTACTTAATTGTGTCAAGTTTCAAGAAGCTAGCACAAACCGTGCTTGATTTAGAGTTCCAAATACATCTATCAATATAGGAGAAAACAGAGTGAAACGCCAAAATACAAACTGTTACTGGAAACGAACGCTTCAACATAGAAGAACGAAATTTGGGGAACCAAGTGGGCTTAGTGTACTGATCATTAGCTGAGAGTATCATCCTGTTTGGGTGAAAAAATGTTTGCTGAGATTTCTGGAGATTCGTAATTTTGGGAAGCTTGGCAACCCCTTTCAATGAAAGTGTTTCTGGCCTGTCACTGCTTAGGGCTACATCAATCGGAAACAGAACATAGAGATAGAACTTGAAACTACTTAATTGTGTCAAGTTTCAAGAAGCTAACACAAACCGTGTTTGATTTAGAGTTCCAAATACATCTATCAATATAGGAGAAAACAGAGTGAAACCTAAAAATTCAAACTGTTACTGGAAACGAAAGCTTCAACATTGAAGAACGAAATTTGGGGAACAAAGTGGGCTCAGTGTACTGATCATTACCTGAAAGTATCACCCAGTTTGGGTGTAAAAATATTTGCTGAGATTTCTGGAGATTCGTAATTTTTGGAAGCTTGGCAACCCCTTTCAATGAAAGTGTTTCTCGCCTGTCACTGCTTAGGGCTACATCAATAGGAAACAGAACATAGAGCTAGAACTTGAAACTAATTAATTGTGTCAAGTTTCAAAAAGCTACCACAAACCATGCTTGATTTAGAGTTCCAAATACATCTATCAATATAGGAGAAAACAGAGTGAAACGCCAAAATTCAAACTGTTACTCGAAACGAACGCTTCAACATAGAAGAACGAAATTTGGGGAACCAAGGTGGCTTAGTGTACTGATCATTACCTGAAAGAAGGTATCATCCAGTTTGGGTGAAAAAATGTTTGCTGAGATTTCTGGAGATTCGCAATTTTTGGACGCTTGGCAACCCCTTTCAATGAAAGTGTTTCTCGCCTGTCACTGCTTAGGGCTACATCAATCGGAAACAGAACATAGAGATAGAACTTGAAACTACTTAACTGTGTCAAGTTTCAAGAAGCTAGCACAAACCGTTCTTGATTTAGAGTTACAAATACATCTATCAATATAGGAGAAAACAGAGTGAAACGCCAAAATTCAAACTGTTACTGGAAACGAACCCTTCAACATAGAAGAACGAAATTTGGGGAACCAAGTGGGCTTAGTGTACTGATCATTACCTGAAAGTATCATCCAGTTTGGGTGAAAAAATGTTTGCTGAGATTTCTGGAGATTCGTAATTTTTGGAAGGTTGGCAACACCTTTCAATAAAAGTGTTTCTCGCCTGTCACTGCTTAGTGCTACATCAATAGGAAACAGAACATAGAGATAGAACTTGAAACTACTTAATTGTGTCAATTTTCAAGAAGGTAGCACAAACCGTGTTTGATTTAGTGTTCCAAATACATCTATCAATATAGGAGAAAACAGAGTGAAACCTAAAAATTAAAACTGTTACTGGGAACGAAAGCTTCAACATTGAAGAACAAAATTTCGGGAACAAAGTGGGCTCAGTGTACTGATCATTACCTGAAAGTATCACCCAGTTTGGGTGTAAAAATATTTGCTGAGATTTCTGGAGATTCGTAATTTTTGGAAGCTTGGCAACCCCTTTCAATGAAAGTGTTTCTCGTCTGTCACTGCTTAGGGCTACACCAATAGGAAACAAAATATAGAGATAGAACTTGAAACTACTTAATTGTGTCAAGTTTCAAAAAGCTAGCACAAACCGTGCTTGATTTAGAGTTCCAAATACATCTATCAATATAGGAGAAAACAGAGTGAAACCCCAAAATTCAAACTGTTACTGGAAACGAACGCTTCAACATAGAAGAACGAAATTTGGGGAACCAAGTGGGCTTAGTGTACTGATCATTATCTGAAAGTATCATCCAGTTTGGGTGAAAAAATATTTGCTGAGATTTCTGAAGATTCGTAATTTTTGGAAGCTTGGCAACCCCTTTCAATGAAAGTGTTTCTCGTCTGTCACTGCTTAGGGCTACATCAATAGGAAACAGAACATAGAGATAGAACTTGAAACTAATTAATTGTGTCAAGTTTCAAGAAGCTAGCACAAATCGTGTTTGATTTAGAGTTTTAAATACATCTATCAATATAGGAGAAAACAGAGTGAAACCTAAAAATTCAAACTGTTACTGGAAACGAAACCTGCAACATTGAAGAATGAAATTTGGGGAACCAAGTGGGCTTAGTGTACTGATCATTACCTGAAAGTATCATCCAGTTTGGGTGAAAAAATATTTGCTGAGATTTCTGGAGATTCGTAATTTTTGGAAGCTTGGCAACCCCTTTCAATGAAAGTGTTTCTCACTTGTCACTGCTTAGGGGTACATCAATAGGAAACAGAACATAAAGTTAGAACTTGAAACTTCTTAACTGTGTCAAGTTTCAAGAAGCTAGCACAAACCGTGCTTGATTTAGAGTTCCAAATACATCTATCAATATAGGAGAAAACAGAGTGAAACGCCAAAATTCAAACTGTTACTGGAAACGAACGCTTCAACATAGAAGAACGAACTTTGGGGAACCAAGTGGGCTTGGTGTACTGATCATTACCTGAAAGTATCATCCTGTTTGGGTGAAAAAATGTTTGCTGAGATTTCTGGAGATTCGTAATTTTTGGACGCTTGGCAACCCCTTTCAATGAAAGTGTTTCTCGCCTGTCACTGCTTAGGGCTACATCAATCCGAAACGGAACATAGAGATAGAACTTGAAACTACTTAATTGTGTCAAGTTTCATGAAGGTAGCACAAACCGTGTTTGATTTAGAGTTCCAAATACATCTATCAATATAGGAGAAAACAGAGTGAAAACTAAAAATTCAAACTGTTACTGGAAACGAAAGCTTCAACATTGAAGAACGAAATTTCGGGAACAAAGTGGGCTCAGTGTACTGATCATTACCTGAAAGTATCATCCAGTTTGGGTGAAAAAATGTTTGCTGAGATTTCTGGAGATTCGTAATTTTTGGACGCTTGGCAACCCCTTTCAATGAAAGTGTTTCTCGTCTGTCACTGCTTAGGGCTACACCAATAGGAAACAAAATATAGAGATAGAACTTGAAACTACTTAATTGTGTCAAGTTTCAAGAAGCTAGCACAAACCGTGCTTGATTTAGAGTTCCAAATACATCTATCAATATAGGAGAAAACAGAGTGAAACGCCAAAATACAAACTGTTACTGGAAACGAACGCTTCAACATAGAAGAACGAAATTTGGGGAACCAAGTGGGCTTAGTGTACTGATCATTAGCTGAGAGTATCATCCTGTTTGGGTGAAAAAATGTTTGCTGAGATTTCTGGAGATTCGTAATTTTGGGAAGCTTGGCAACCCCTTTCAATGAAAGTGTTTCTGGCCTGTCACTGCTTAGGGCTACATCAATCGGAAACAGAACATAGAGATAGAACTTGAAACTACTTAATTGTGTCAAGTTTCAAGAAGGTAGCACAAACCGTGTTTGATTTAGAGTTCCAAATACATCTATCAATATAGGAGAAAACAGAGTGAAACCTAAAAATTCAAACTGTTACTGGAAACGAAAGCTTCAACATTGAAGAACGAAATTTGGGGAACAAAGTGGGCTTAGTGTACTGATCATTACCTGAAATTATCATCCTGTTTGGGTGAAAAAATGTTTGCTGAGAATTCTGGAGATTCGTAATTTTTGGACGCTTGGCAACCCCTTTCAATGAAAGTGTTTCTGGCCTGTCAGTGCTTAGGGCTACATCAATCGGAAACAGAACATAGAGATAGAACTTGAAACTACTTAATTGTGTCAAGTTTCAAGAAGCTAACACAAACCGTGTTTGATTTAGAGTTCCAAATACATCTATCAATATAGGAGAAAACAGAGTGAAACCTAAAAATTCAAACTGTTACTGGAAACGAAAGCTTCAACATTGAAGAACGAAATTTGGGGAACAAAGTGGGCACAGTGTACTGATCATTACCTGAAAGTATCACCCAGTTTGGGTGTAAAAATATTTGCTGAGATTTCTGGAGATTCGTAATTTTTGGAAGCTTGGCAACCCCTTTCAATGAAAGTGTTTCTCGCCTGTCACTGCTTAGGGCTACATCAATAGGAAACAGAACATAGAGCTAGAACTTGAAACTAATTAATTGTGTCAAGTTTCAAAAAGCTACCACAAACCATGCTTGATTTAGAGTTCCAAATACATCTATCAATATAGGAGAAAACAGAGTGAAACGCCAAAATTCAAACTGTTACTCGAAACGAACGCTTCAACATAGAAGAACGAAATTTGGGGAACCAAGGTGGCTTAGTGTACTGATCATTACCTGAAAGAAGGTATCATCCAGTTTGGGTGAAAAAATGTTTGCTGAGATTTCTGGAGATTCGCAATTTTTGGACGCTTGGCAACCCCTTTCAATGAAAGTGTTTCTCGCCTGTCACTGCTTAGGGCTACATCAATCGGAAACAGAACATAGAGATAGAACTTGAAACTACTTAACTGTGTCAAGTTTCAAGAAGCTAGCACAAACCGTTCTTGATTTAGAGTTACAAATACATCTATCAATATAGGAGAAAACAGAGTGAAACGCCAAAATTCAAACTGTTACTGGAAACGAACCCTTCAACATAGAAGAACGAAATTTGGGGAACCAAGTGGGCTTAGTGTACTGATCATTACCTGAAAGTATCATCCAGTTTGGGTGAAAAAATGTTTGCTGAGATTTCTGGAGATTCGTAATTTTTGGAAGGTTGGCAACACCTTTCAATAAAAGTGTTTCTCGCCTGTCACTGCTTAGTGCTACATCAATAGGAAACAGAACATAGAGATAGAACTTGAAACTACTTAATTGTGTCAATTTTCAAGAAGGTAGCACAAACCGTGTTTGATTTAGTGTTCCAAATACATCTATCAATATAGGAGAAAACAGAGTGAAACCTAAAAATTAAAACTGTTACTGGGAACGAAAGCTTCAACATTGAAGAACAAAATTTCGGGAACAAAGTGGGCTCAGTGTACTGATCATTACCTGAAAGTATCACCCAGTTTGGGTGTAAAAATATTTGCTGAGATTTCTGGAGATTCGTAATTTTTGGAAGCTTGGCAACCCCTTTCAATGAAAGTGTTTCTCGTCTGTCACTGCTTAGGGCTACACCAATAGGAAACAAAATATAGAGATAGAACTTGAAACTACTTAATTGTGTCAAGTTTCAAAAAGCTAGCACAAACCGTGCTTGATTTAGAGTTCCAAATACATCTATCAATATAGGAGAAAACAGAGTGAAACCCCAAAATTCAAACTGTTACTGGAAACGAACGCTTCAACATAGAAGAACGAAATTTGGGGAACCAAGTGGGCTTAGTGTACTGATCATTATCTGAAAGTATCATCCAGTTTGGGTGAAAAAATATTTGCTGAGATTTCTGAAGATTCGTAATTTTTGGAAGCTTGGCAACCCCTTTCAATGAAAGTGTTTCTCGTCTGTCACTGCTTAGGGCTACATCAATAGGAAACAGAACATAGAGATAGAACTTGAAACTAATTAATTGTGTCAAGTTTCAAGAAGCTAGCACAAATCGTGTTTGATTTAGAGTTTTAAATACATCTATCAATATAGGAGAAAACAGAGTGAAACCTAAAAATTCAAACTGTTACTGGAAACGAAACCTGCAACATTGAAGAATGAAATTTGGGGAACCAAGTGGGCTTAGTGTACTGATCATTACCTGAAAGTATCATCCAGTTTGGGTGAAAAAATATTTGCTGAGATTTCTGGAGATTCGTAATTTTTGGAAGCTTGGCAACCCCTTTCAATGAAAGTGTTTCTCACTTGTCACTGCTTAGGGGTACATCAATAGGAAACAGAACATAAAGTTAGAACTTGAAACTTCTTAACTGTGTCAAGTTTCAAGAAGCTAGCACAAACCGTGCTTGATTTAGAGTTCCAAATACATCTATCAATATAGGAGAAAACAGAGTGAAACGCCAAAATTCAAACTGTTACTGGAAACAAACGCTTCAACATAGAAGAACGAAATTTGGGGAAGCAAGTGGGCTTAGTGTACTGATCATTACCTGAAAGTATCATCCAGTTTGGGAGAAAAAATATTTGCTGAGATTTCTGGAGATTCGTAATTTTTGGAAGCTTGGCAACCACTTTCAATGAAAGTGTTTCTCGTCTGTCGCTGCTTAGGGCTACATCAATAGGAAACAGAACATAGAGATAGAAATTGAAACTACTTAATTGTGTCAAGTTTCAAGAAGCTAGCACAAACCGTGTTTGATTTAGAGTTTTAAATACATCTATCAATATAGGAGAAAACAGAGTGAAACCTAAAAATTCAAACTGTTACTGGAAACGAAAGCTGGAAAATTGAAGAACGAAATTTGGGGAACAAAGTGGGCTCAGTGTACTGATCATTACCTGAAAGTATCAGCCAGTTTGGGTGTAAAAATATTTGCTGAGATTTCTGGAGATTCGTAATTTTTGGAAGCTTGGCAACCCCTTTCAATGAAAGTGTTTCTCGTCTGTCACTGCTTAGGGCTACACCAATAGGAAACAAAACATAGAGATAGAACTTGAAACTACTTAATTGTGTCAAGTTTCAAAAAGCTAGCACAAACCGTGCTTGATTTAGAGTTCCAAATACATCTATCAATATAGGAGGAAACAGAGTGAAACGCCAAAATTCAAACTGTTACTGGAAACGAACGCTTCAACATAGAAGAACGAAATTTGGGGAACCAAGTGGGCTTAGTGTACTGATCATTACCTGAAAGTATGATCCAGTTTGGGTGAAAAAATGTTGCTGAGATTTCTGGAGATTCGTAATTTTTGGAAGCTTGGCAAAACCTTTCAATGAAAGTGTTTCTCGCCTGTCACTTCTTAGGGCTACATCAATCGGAAACAGAACATAGAGATAGAACTTGAAACTACTTAATTGTGTCAAGTTTCAAGGAGCTAGCACAAACAGTGCTTGATTTAGAGTTCCAAATACATCTATTAATATAGGAGAAAACAGAGTGAAACGCCAAAATTCAAACTGTTACTGGAAACGAACGCTTCAACATAGAAGAACGAACTTTGGGGAACCAAGTGGGCTTGGTGTACTGATCATTACCTGAAAGTATCATTTTGTTTGGGTGAAAAAATGTTTGCTGAGATTTCTGGAGATTCGTAATTTTTGGACGCTTGGCAACCCCTTTCAATGAAAGTGTTTCTCGCCTTTCACTGCTTAGGGCTACATCAATAGGAAACAGAACATAGAGATAGAACTTGAAACTTATTAATTGTGTCAAGTTTCAAGAATCTAGCACAAACCGTGTATGATTTAGAGTTCCGAATACATCTATCAATATAGGAGAAAACAGAGTGAAACCTAAAAATTCAAACTGTTACTGGAAACGAAAGCTGCAACATTGAAGAACGAAATTTGGGGAACAAAGTGGGCTCAGTGTACTGATCATAACCTGAAAGTATCACCCAGTTTGGGTGTAAAAATATTTGCTGAGATTTCTGTAGATTCGTAATTTTTGGAAGCTTGGCAACCTTTTTCAATGAAAGTGTTTCTCGTCTGTCACTGCTTAGGGCTACACCAATAGGAAACAAAACATAGAGATAGAACTTGAAACTACTTAATTGTGTCAAGTTTCAAAAAGCTAGCACAAACCGTGCTTGATTTAGAGTTCCAAATACATCTATCAATATTGAGGAAACAGAGTGAAACGCCAAAATTCAAACTGTTACTGGAAACGAACGCTTCAACATAGAAGAACGAAATTTGGGGAACCAAGTGGGCTTAGTGTACTGATCATTACCTGAAAGTATCATCCTGTTTGGGTGAAAAAATGTTTGCTGAGATTTCTGGAGATTCGTAATTTTTGGACGCTTGGCAACCCCTTTCAATGAAAGTGTTTCTGGCCTGTCACTGCTTAGGGCTACATCAATCGGAAACAGAACATAGAGATAGAACTTGAAACTACTTAATTGTGTCAAGTTTCAAGAAGCTAACACAAACCGTGTTTGATTTAGAGTTCCAAATACATCTATCAATATAGGAGAAAACAGAGTGAAACCTAAAAATTCAAACTGTTACTGGAAACGAAAGCTTCAACATTGAAGAACGAAATTTGGGGAACAAAGTGGGCTCAGTGTACTGATCATTACCTGAAAGTATCACCCAGTTTGGGTGTAAAAATATTTGCTGAGATTTCTGGAGATTCGTAATTTTTGGAAGCTTGGCAACCCCTTTCAATGAAAGTGTTTCTCGCCTGTCACTGCTTAGGGCTACATCAATAGGAAACAGAACATAGAGCTAGAACTTGAAACTACTTAATTGTGTCAAGTTTCAAAAAGCTAGCACAAACCATGCTTGATTTAGAGTTCCAAATACATCTATCAATATAGGAGAAAACAGAGTGAAACGCCAAAATTCAAACTGTTACTGGAAACGAACGCTTCAACATAGAAGAACGAAATTTGGGGAACCAAGTGGGCTTAGTGTGCTGATCATTACCTGAAAGAAAGTATCATCCAGTTTGCGTGAAAAAATGTTTGCTGAGATTTCTGGAGATTCGTAATTTTTGGAAGCTTGGCAACCCCTTTCAATAAAAGTGTTTCTCGCCTGTCACTGCTTAGTGCTACATCAATAGGAAACAGAACATAGAGATAGAACTTGAAACTACTTAATTGTGTCAATTTTCAAGAAGGTAGCACAAACCGTGTTTGATTTAGTGTTCCAAATACATCTATCAATATAGGAGAAAACAGAGTGAAACCTAAAAATTCAAACTGTTACTGGGAACGAAAGCTTCAACATTGAAGAACAAAATTTCGGGAACAAAGTGGGCTCAGTGTACTGATCATTACCTGAAAGTATCACCCAGTTTGGGTGTAAAAATATTTGCTGAGATTTCTGGAGATTCGTAATTTTTGGAAGCTTGGCAACGCCTTTCAATGAAAGTGTTTCTCGTCTGTCACTGCTTAGGGCTACACCAATAGGAAACAAAATATAGAGATAGAACTTGAAACTACTTAATTGTGTCAAGTTTCCAAAAGCTAGCACAAACCGTGCTTGATTTAGAGTTCCAAATACATCTATCAATATAGGAGAAAACAGAGTGAAACGCCAAAATTCAAACTGTTACTGGAAACGAACGCTTCAACATAGAAGAACGAAATTTGGGGTACCAAGTGGGCTTAGTGTACTGATCATTATCTGAAAGTGTCATCCAGTTTGGGTGAAAAAATATTTGCTGAGATTTCTGGAGATTCGTAATTTTTGGAAGCTAGGCAACCCCTTTCAATGAAAGTGTTTCTCGTCTGTCACTGCTTAGGGCTACATCAATAGGAAACAGAACATAGAGATAGAACTTGAAACTAATTAATTGTGTCAAGTTTCAAGAAGCTAGCACAAATCGTGTTTGATTTAGAGTTTTAAATACATCTATCAATATAGGAGAAAACAGAGTGAAACCTAAAAATTCAAACTGTTACTGGAAACGAAAGCTGCAACATTGAAGAACGAAATTTGGGGAACAAAGTGGGCTCAGTGTACTGATCATTACCTGAAAGTATCACACAGTTTGGGTGTAAAAATATTTGCTGAGATTTCTGGAGATTCATAATTTTTGAAAGCTTGGCAACCCCTTTCAATGAAAGTGTTTCTCGTCTGTCACTGCTTAGGGCTACACCAATAGGAAACAAAATATAGAGATAGAACTTGAAACTACTTAATTGTGTCAAGTTTCAAAAAGCTAGCACAAACCGTGCTTGATTAAGAGTTCCAAATACATCTATGAATATAGGAGAAAACAGAGTGAAACGCCAAAATTCAAACTGTTACTGGAAACGAACGCTTCAACATAGAAGAACGAAATTTGGGGAACCAAGTGGGCTTAGTGTACTGATCATTACCTGAAAGTATCATGCAGTTTGGGTGAAAAAATATTTGCTGAGATTTCTGGAGATTCGTAATTTTTGGAATCTATGCAACCGCTTTCAATGAAAGTGTTTCTCGCCTGTCACTGCTTAGGGCTACATCAATAGGAAACAGAACATAGAGATAGAACTTGAAACTACTTAATTGTGTCAAGTTTCAAGAAGCTAGCACAAACCGTGCTTGATTTAGAGTTCTAAATACATCTATCAATATAGGAGAAAACAGAGTGAAACGCCAAAATTCAAACTGTTACTGGAAACGAACGCTTCAACATAGAAGAACGAAATTTGGGGAACCAAGTGGGCTTAGTGTACTGATCATTACCTGAAAGTATCATCCAGTTTGGGTGAAAAAATATTTGCTGAGATTTCTGGAGATTCGTAATTTTTGGAAGCTTGGCTACCCCTTTCAATGAAAGTGTTTCTCGCCTGTCACTGCTTAGGGGTACATCAATAGGAAACAGAACATAAAGTTAGAACTTGAAACTTCTTAACTGTGTCAAGTTTCAAGAAGCTAGCACAAACCGTGCTTGATTTAGAGTTCCAAATACATCTATCAATATAGGAGAAAACAGAGTGAAACGCCAAAATTCAAACTGTTACTGGAAACGAACGCTTCAACATAGAAGAACGAAATTTGGGGAACCAAGTGGGCTTGGTGTACTGATCATTACCTGGAAGTATCATCCTGTTTGGGTGAAAAAATGTTTGCTGAGATTTCTGGAGATTCGTAATTTATGGACGCTTGGCAACCCCTTTCAATGAAAGTATTTCTTGCCTGTCACTGCTTAGGGCTACATCAATCGGAAACAGAACATAGAGATAGAACTTGAAACTACTTAACTGTGTCAAGTTTCAAGAAGCTAGCACAAACCGTTCTTGATTTAGAGTTACAAATACATCTATCAATATAGGAGAAAACAGAGTGAAATGCCAAAATTCAAACTGTTACTGGAAACGAATGCTTCAACATAGAAGAAAGAAATTTGGGGAACCAAGTGGGCTTAGTGTACTGATCATTACCTGAAAGTATCATCCAGTTTGGGTGAAAAAATGTTTGCTGAGATTTCTGGAGGTTCATAATTTTTGGACGCTTGGCAAACCCTTTCAATGAAAGTGTTTCTCGTCTGTCACTGCTTAGGGCTACACCAATAGGAAACAAAATATAGAGATAGAAGTTGAAACTACTTAATTGTGTCAAGTTTCAAGAAGCTAGCACAAACCGTGCTTGATTTAGAGTTCCAAATACATCTATCAATATAGGAGAAAACAGAGTGAAATGCCAAAATTCAAACTGTTACTGGAAAGGAACGCTTCAACATAGAAGAACGAAATTTGGGGAACCAAGTGGGCTTAGTGTACTGATCATTACCTGAAAGTCTCATCCAGTTTGGGTGAAAAAAGATTTGCTGAGATTTCTGGAGTTTCGTAATTTTTGGACCCGTGGCAACCCCTTTCAATGAAAGTGTTTCTAGCCTGTCACTGCTTAGGGCTACATCAATAGGAAACAGAACATAGAGATAGAACTTGAAACTACTTAATTGTGTCAAGTTTTAAGAAGGTAGCACAAACCGTGTTTGATTTAGAGTTCCAAATACATCTATCAATATAGGAGAAAACAGAGTGAAACCTAAAAATTAAAACTGTTACTGGAAACGAAAGCTTCAACACTGAAGAACGAAATTTGGGGAACAAAGTGGGCTCAGTGTACTGATCATTTCCTGAAAGTATCACCCAGTTTGGGTGTAAAAATATTTGCTGAGATTTCTGGAGATTCGTAATTTTTGGAAGCTTGGCAACCCCTTTCAATGAAAGTGTTTCTCGCCTGTCACTGCTTAGGGCTACATCATTAGGAAACAGAACATAGAGATAGAACTTGAAACTAATTAATTGTGTCAAGTTTCAAGAAGCTAGCACAAACCGTGTTTGATTTAGAGTTCCAAATACATCTATCAATATAGGAGAAAACAAAGTGAAACCTAAAAATTCAAACTGTTACTGGAAATGAAAGCTGCAACATTGAAGAACGAAATTTGGGGAACAAAATGGGCTCAGGGTACTGATCATTACCTGAAAGTATCGCCCAGTTTGGGTGTAAAAATATTTGCTGAGATTTCTGGAGATTCGTAATTTTTGAAAGCTTGGCAACCCCTTTCAATGAAAGTGTTTCTCGCCTGTCACTGCTTAGGGCTACATCAATAGGAAACAGAACGTATAGATAGAACTTGAAACTAATTAATTGTGTCAAGTTTCAAAAAGCTAGCACAAACCGTGCTTGATTTAGAGTTCCAAATACATCTATCAATATAGGAGAAAACAGAGTGAAACGCCAAAATTCAAACTGTTACTGGAAACGAACGCTTCAACATAGAAGAAGGAAATTTGGGGAACCAAGTGGGCTTAGTGTACTGATCATAACCTGAAAGTATCATCCAGTTTGGGTGAAAAAATGTTTGCTGAGATTTCTGGAGATTCGTAATTTTTGGACGCGTGGCAACCCCTTTCAAAGAAAGTGTTTCTAGCCTGTCACTGCTTAGGGCTACAACAATCGGAAACAGAACAAAGAGATAGAACTTGAAACTACTTAACTGTGTCAAGTTTCAAGAAGCTAGCACAAACCGTGCTTGATTTAAAGTTCCAAATACATCTATCAATATAGGAGAAAACAGAGTGAAACGCCAAAATTCAAACTGTTACTGGAAAGGAACGCTTTAACATAGAAGAACAAAATTTGGGGAACCAAGTGGGCTTAGTGTATTGATCATTACCTGAAAGTATCATCCAGTTTGGGTGAAAAATATTTGCTGAGATTTCTGGAGATTCGTAATATTTGGACACTTGGCAACCCCTTTCAATGAAAGTGTTTCTCGTCTGTCACTGCTTAGGGCTACACCAATAGGAAACAAAATATAGAGATAGAACTTGAAACTACTTAATTGTGTCAAGTTTCAAGAAGCTAGCCCAAACCGTGCTTGATTTAGAGTTCCAAATACATCTATCAATATAGGAGAAAACAGAGTGAAACCTAAAAATTCAAACTGTTACTGGAAACGAAAGCTTCAACATTGAAGAACGAAATTTGGGGAACAAAGTGGGCTCAGTGTACTGATCATTACCTGAAATTATCACCCAGTTTGGGTGAAAAAATATTTGCTGACATTTCTGGAGATTCGTAATTTTTGGAAGCTTGGCAACCCCTTTCAATGAAAGTGTTTCTCGCCTGTCACTGCTTAGGGCTACATCAATAGGAAACAGAATGTAGAGTTAGAACTTGAAGCTAGTTAATTGTGTCAAGTTTCAAGAAGCTAGCACAAACCGTGTTTGATTTAGATTTCCAAATACATCTATCAATATAAGAGAAAACAGAGTGAAACGTAAAAATTCAAACTGTTACTGGAAACTAAAGCTTCAATATTGAAGAACGAAACTTGGGGAACAAAGTGGGCTCAGTGTACTGATCATTACCTGATAGTATCATCCAGTTTGGGTGAAAAATATTTGCTGAGATTTCTGGAGATTCGTAATTTTTGGACGCTTGGCAACCCCTTTCAATGAAAGTGTTTCTCGCCTGTCACTGCTAAGGGCTACATCAATCGGAAAGAGAACATAGAGATAGAACTTGAAACTACTTAACTGTGTCAAGTTTCAAGAAGCTAGCACAAACCGTGGTTGATTTAGAGTTCCAAATACATGTATCAATATAGGAGAAAACAGAGTGTAACGCCAAAATTCAAACTGTTACTGGAAAGGAACGCTTCAACATAGAAGAACGAAATTTGGGGAACCAAGTGGGGTCAGTGTACTGATCATTACGTGAAAGTATCACCCAGTTTGGGTGTAAAAATATTTGCTGAGATTGCTGGAGATTCGTAATTTTTGGAAGCTTTGCAACCCCTTTCAATGAAAGTGTTTCTCGCCTGTCATTGCTTAGGGCAACATCAATAGGAAACAGAACATAGAGATAGAACTTGAAACTAATTAATAGTGTCAAGTTTCAAGAAGCTAGCACAAACCGTGTTTGATTTAGAGTTCCAAATACATCTATCAATATAGGAGAAAACAGAGTGAAACCTAAAATTTCAAACTGTTACTGGAAACGAAAGCTGCAACATTGAAGAACGAAATTTGGGGAACAAAGTGGGCTCAGTGTAGTGATCATTACCTGAAAGTATCATCCAGTTTGGGTGAAAAAATGTTTGCTGAGATTTCTGGAGATTCGTAATTTTTGGACGCTTGGCAACCCCTTTCACTGAAAGTGTTTCTCGCCTGTCACTGCTTAGGGCTACATCAATAGGAAACAGAACATAGAGATAGAACTTGAAACTACTTAATTGTGTCAAATTTCAAGAAGGTAGCACAAACCGTGTTTGATTTAGAGTTCCAAATACATCTATCAATATAGGAGAAAACAGAGTGAAACCTAAAAATTCAAACTGTTACTGGAAACGAAAGCTGGAACATTGAAGAAGGAAATTTGGGGAACAAAGTGGGCTCAGTGTACTGATCATTACCTGAAAGTATCACCCAGCTTGGGTGTAAAAATATTTGCTGAGATTTCTGGAGATTCGTATTTTTTGGAAGCCTGGCAACCCCTTTCAATGAAAGTGTTTCTCGCCTGTCACTGCTTAGGGCTACATCAATAGGAAACAGAACATAGAGATAGAACTTGAAACTAATTAATTGAGTCAAGTTTCAAGAAGCTAGCACAAACCGTGTTTGATTTAGAGTTCCAAATACATCTATCAATATAGGAGAAAACAGAGTGAAACCTAAAAATTCAAACTGTTACTGGAAACGAAAGCTGCGACATTGAAGAACGAAATTTGGGGAACAAAGTGGGCTCAGTGTACTGATCATTACCTGAAAGTATCACCCAGTTTGGGTGTAAAAATATTTGCTGAGATTTCTGGAGATTCCTAATTTTTGGAATCTTGGCAACCCCTTTCAATGAAAGTGTTTCTCGCCTGTCACTGCTTAGGGCTACATCAATAGGAAACAGAACGTAGAGATAGAACTTGAAACTACTTAATTGTGTCAAGTTTCAAGAAGCTAGCACAAACCGTGTTTGATTTAGAGTTCCAAATACATCTATCAATATAGGAGAAAACAGAGTGAAACCTAAAAATTCAAACTGTTACTGGAAACGAAAGCTTCAACATTGAAGAACGAAATTTGGGGAACAAAGTGGGCTCAGTGAACTTATCATTACCTGAAAGTATCACCCAGTTTGGGTGTAAAAATGTTTGCTGAGATTTCGGGAGATTCGTAATTTTGGGACGCTTGGCAACCCCTTTCATTGAAAGTGTTTCTCGTCTGTCACTGCTTAGGGCTACACCAATAGGAAACAAAATATAGAGATAGAACTTGAAACTACTTAATTGTGTCAAGTTTCAAGAAGCTAGCACAAACCCTGCTTGATTTAGAATTCCAAATACATCTATCAATATAGGAGAAAACAGAGTGAAACGCCAAAATTCAAACTGTTACTGGAAACGAACGCTTCAACATAGAAGAACGAAATTTGGGGAACCAAGTGGGCTTAGTGTACTGATCATTACCTGAAAGTATCATCCAGTTTGGGTGAAAAAATATTTGCTGAGATTTCTGGAGATTCGTAATTTTTGGAAGCTTGGCAACCCCTTTCAATGAAAGTGTTTCTCGCCTGTCACTGCTTAGGGCTACATCAATCAGAAACAGAACATAGAGATAGAACTTGAAACTAGTTAATTGTGTCAAGTTTCAAGAAGCTAGCACAAACCGTGTTTGATTTAGAGTTCCAAATACATCTATCAATATAGGAGAAAACAGAGTGAAACGTAAAAATTCAAACTGTTACTGGAAACGAAAGCTTCAATATTGAAGAACGAAATTTGGGGAACAAAGTGTGGTCAGATACTGATCATTTCCTGAAAGTATCACCCAGTTTGGGTGTAAAAATATTTGCTGAGATTTCTGGAGATTCGTAATTTTTGGAAGCTTGGCAACCCCTTTCAATGAAAGTGTTTCTCGCCTGTCACTGCTTAGGGCAACATCAATAGGAAACAGAACATAGAGATAGAACTTGAAACTAATTAATTGTGTCAAGTTTCAAGAAGCTAGCACAAACCGTGTTTGATTTAGAGTTCCAAATACATCTATCAATATGGGAGAAAACAGAGTGAAACCTAAAAATTCAAACTGTTACTGGAAACGAAAGCTGGAACATTGAAGAAAGAAATTTGGGGAACAAAGTGGGCTCAGTGTACTGATCATTACCTGAAAGTATCACCCAGTTTGGGTGTAAAAATGTTTGCTGAGATTTCTGGAGATTCGTAATTTTTGGAAGCTTGGCAACCCCTTTCAATGAAAGTGTTTCTCGCCTGTCACTGCTTAGGGCTACATCAATCAGAAACAGAACATAGAGATAGAACTTGAAACTACTTAACTGTGTCAAGTTTCAAGAAGCTAGCACAAACCGTGTTTGATTTAGAGTTCCAAATACATCTATCAATATAGGAGAAAACAGAGTGAAACCTAAAAATTCAAACTGTTACTGGAAACGAAAGCTTCAATATTGAAGAACGAAATTTGGGGAACAAAGTGGGGTCAGATACTGATCATTACCTGAAAGTATCACCCAGTTTGGGTGTAAAAATATTTGCTGAGATTTCTGGAGATTCGTAATTTTTGGAAGCTTGGCAACCCCTTTCAATGAAAGTGTTTCTCGCCTGTCACTGCTTAGTGCTACATCAATCGGAAACAGAACATAGAGATAGAACTTGAAACTACTTAACTGTGTCAAGTTTCAAGAAGCTAGCACAAACCGTGTTTGATTTAGAGTTCCAAATACATCTATCAATATAAGAGAAAACAGAGTGAAACGTAAAAATTCAAACTGTTACTGGAAACTAAAGCTTCAATATTGAAGAACGAAACTTGGGGAACAAAGTGGGCTCAGTGTACTGATCATTACCTGATAGTATCATCCAGTTTGGGTGAAAAAATATTTGCTGAGATTTCTGGAGATTCGTAATTTTTGGAATCTTGGCAACCCCTTTCAATGAAAGTGTTTCTCGCCTGTCACTGCTTAGGGCTACATCAATAGGAAACAGAACGTAGAGATAGAACTTGAAACTAATTAATTGTGTCAAGTTTCAAGAAGCTAGCACAAACCCTGTTTGATTTAGAGTTCCAAATACATCTATCAATATAGAAGAAAACAGAGTGAAACACCAAAATTCAAACTGTTACTGGAAAGGAACGCTTCAACATAGAAGAACGAAATTTTGGAAACCAAGTGGGCTTAGTGTACTGATCATTACCTGAAAGTATCATCCAGTTTGGGTGAAAAAATATTTGCTGAGATTTCTGGAGATTCGTAATTTTTGGACGCTTGGCAACCCCTTTCAATGAAAGTGTTTCTCGCCTGTCACTGCTTAGGGCTACATCAATAGGAAACAGAACATAGAGATAGAACTTGAAACTACTTAATTGTGTCAAGTTTCAAGAAGCTAGCCCAAACCGTGCTTGATTTAGAGTTCCAAATACATCTATCAATATAGGAGAAAACAGAGTGAAACGCCAAAATTCAAACTGTTACTGGAAACGAACGCTTCAACATAGAAGAACGAAATTTGGGGAACCAAGTGGGCTTAGTGTACTGATCATTACCTGAAAGTATCATCCAGTTTGGGTGTAAAAATATTTGCTGAGATTTCTGGAGATTCGTAATTTTTGGACGCTTGGCAACCCCTTTCAATGAAAGTGTTTCTCGCCTGTCACTGCTTAGGGCTACATCAATCATAAACAGAACATAGAGATAGAACTTGAAACTACTTAACTGTGTCAAGTTTCAAGAAGCTTGCACAAACTGTGCTTGATTTAGAGTTCCAAATACATCTATCAATATAGGAGAAAACAGAGTGAAACGCCAAAATTCAAACTGTTACTGGAAACGAACGCTTCAACATAGAAGAACGAAATTTGAGGAACCAAGTGGGCTTAGTGTACTGATCATTACCTGAAAGTATCATCCAGTTTGGGTGAAAAAATATTTCCTGAGATTTCTGGAGATTCGTAATTTTTGGAAGCTTGGCAACCCCTTTCAATGAAAGTGTTTCTCGCCTGTCACTGCTTAGGGCTACAACAATAAGAAACAGAACATAGAGATAGAACTTGAAACAACTTAATTGTGTCAAGTTTCAAGAAGGTAGCACAAACCGTGTTTGATTTACAGTTCCAAATACATCTATCAATATAGGAGAAAACAGAGTGAAACCTAAAAATTCAAACTGTTACTGGAAACGAAAGCTGGAACATTGAAAAAAGAAATTTGGGGAACAAAGTGGGCTCAGTGTACTGATCATTACCTGAAAGTATCACCCAGTTTGGGTGTAAAAATATTTGCTGAGATTTCTGGAGATTCGTAATTTTTGGAAGCTTGGCAACCCCTTTCAATGAAAGTGTTTCTCGCCTGTCACTGCTTAGGGCTACATCAATAAGAAACAGAACGTAGAGATAGAACTTGAAACTAATTAATTGTGTCAAGTTTCAAGAAGCTAGCACAAACCGTGTTTGATTTAGAGTTCCAAATACATCTATCAATATAGGAGAAAAGAGAGTGAAACCTAAAAATTCAAACTGTTACTGGAAACGAAAGCTGCAACATTGAAGAATGAAATTTGGGTAACAAAGTGGGCTCAGTGTACTGATCATTACCTGAAAGTATCACCCAGTTTGGGTGTAAAAATATTTGCTGAGATTTCTGGAGATTTGTAATTTTTGGAAGCTTGGCAACCCCTTTCAATGAAAGTGTTTCTCGCCTGTCACGGCTTAGGGCTACATCAATAGGAAACAGAAAGTAGAGATAGAACTTGATACTAATTAATTATGTCAAGTTTCAAAAAGCTAGCACAAACCGTGCTTGATTTAGAGTTCCAAATACATCTATCAATATAGGAGAAAACAGAGTGAAATGCCAAAATTCAAACTGTTACTGGAAACGAACGCTTCAACACAGAAGAAGGAAATTTGGGGAACCAAGTGGGCTTAGTGTACTGATCATTACCTGAAAGTATCATCCAGTTTGGGTGAAAAAATGTTTGCTGAGATTTCTGGAGATTCGTAATTTTTGGACGCTTGGCAACCCCTTTCACTGAAAGTGTTTCTCGCCTGTCACTGCTTAGGGCTACATCAATAGGAAACAGAACATAGAGATAGAACTTGAAACTACTTAATTGTGTCAAATTTCAAGAAGGTAGCACAAACCGTGTTTGATTTAGAGTTCCAAATACATCTATCAATATAGGAGAAAACAGAGTGAAACCTAAAAATTCAAACTGTTACTGGAAACGAAAGCTGGAACATTGAAGAAGGAAATTTGGGGAACAAAGTGGGCTCAGTGTACTGATCATTACCTGAAAGTATCACCCAGCTTGGGTGTAAAAATATTTGCTGAGATTTCTGGAGATTCGTATTTTTTGGAAGCCTGGCAACCCCTTTCAATGAAAGTGTTTCTCGCCTGTCACTGCTTAGGGCTACATCAATAGGAAACAGAACATAGAGATAGAACTTGAAACTAATTAATTGTGTCAAGTTTCAAGAAGCTAGCACAAACCGTGTTTGATTTAGAGTTCCAAATACATCTATCAATATAGGAGAAAACAGAGTGAAACCTAAAAATTCAAACTGTTACTGGAAACGAAAGCTGCGACATTGAAAAACGAAATTTGGGGAACAAAGTGGGCTCAGTGTACTGATCATTACCTGAAAGTATCACCCAGTTTGGGTGTAAAAATATTTGCTGAGATTTCGGGAGATTCGTAATTTTGGGACGCTTTTCAACCCCTTTCATTGAAAGTGTTTCTCGTCTGTCACTGCTTAGGGCTACACCAATAGGAAACAAAATATAGAGATAGAACTTGAAACTACTTAATTGTGTCAAGTTTCAAGAAGCTAGCACAAACCCTGCTTGATTTAGAATTCCAAATACATCTATCAATATAGGAGAAAACAGAGTGAAACGCCAAAATTCAAACTGTTACTGGAAACGAACGCTTCAACATAGAAGAACGAAATTTGGGGAACCAAGTGGGCTTAGTGTACTGATCATTACCTGAAAGTATCATCCAGTTTGGGTGAAAAAATATTTGCTGAGATTTCTGGAGATTCGTAATTTTTGGAAGCTTGGCAACCCCTTTCAATGAAAGTGTTTCTCGCCTGTCACTGCTTAGGGCTACATCAATCAGAAACAGAACATAGAGATAGAACTTGAAACTAGTTAATTGTGTCAAGTTTCAAGAAGCTAGCACAAACCGTGTTTGATTTAGAGTTCCAAATACATCTATCAATATAGGAGAAAACAGAGTGAAACGTAAAAATTCAAACTGTTACTGGAAACGAAAGCTTCAATATTGAAGAACGAAATTTGGGGAACAAAGTGTGGTCAGATACTGATCATTTCCTGAAAGTATCACCCAGTTTGGGTGTAAAAATATTTGCTGAGATTTCTGGAGATTCGTAATTTTTGGAAGCTTGGCAACCCCTTTCAATGAAAGTGTTTCTCGCCTGTCACTGCTTAGGGCAACATCAATAGGAAACAGAACATAGAGATAGAACTTGAAACTAATTAATTGTGTCAAGTTTCAAGAAGCTAGCACAAACCGTGTTTGATTTAGAGTTCCAAATACATCTATCAATATGGGAGAAAACAGAGTGAAACCTAAAAATTCAAACTGTTACTGGAAACGAAAGCTGGAACATTGAAGAAAGAAATTTGGGGAAAAAAGTGGGCTCAGTGTACTGATCATTACCTGAAAGTATCACCCAGTTTGGGTGTAAAAATGTTTGCTGAGATTTCTGGAGATTCGTAATTTTTGGAAGCTTGGCAACCCCTTTCAATGAAAGTGTTTCTCGCCTGTCACTGCTTAGGGCTACATCAATCAGAAACAGAACATAGAGATAGAACTTGAAACTACTTAACTGTGTCAAGTTTCAAGAAGCTAGCACAAACCGTGTTTGATTTAGAGTTCCAAATACATCTATCAATATAGGAGAAAACAGAGTGAAACCTAAAAATTCAAACTGTTACTGGAAACGAAAGCTTCAATATTGAAGAACGAAATTTGGGGAACAAAGTGGGGTCAGATACTGATCATTACCTGAAAGTATCACCCAGTTTGGGTGTAAAAATATTTGCTGAGATTTCTGGAGATTCGTAATTTTTGGAAGCTTGGCAACCCCTTTCAATGAAAGTGTTTCTCGCCTGTCACTGCTTAGTGCTACATCAATAGGAAACAGAACATAGAGATAGAACTTGAAACTACTTAATTGTGTCAAGTTTCAAGAAGCTAGCACAAACCGTGTTTGATTTAGAGTTCCAAATACATCTATCAATATAGGAGAAAACAGAGTGAAACCTAAAAATTCAAACTGTTACTGGAAACGAAAGCTTCAACATTGAAGAACGAAATTTGGGGAACAAAGTGGGCTCAGTGAACTTATCATTACCTGAAAGTATCACCCAGTTTGGGTGTAAAAATGTTTGCTGAGATTTCGGGAGATTCGTAATTTTGGGACGCTTTTCAACCCCTTTCATTGAAAGTGTTTCTCGTCTGTCACTGCTTAGGGCTACACCAATAGGAAACAAAATATAGAGATAGAACTTGAAACTACTTAATTGTGTCAAGTTTCAAGAAGCTAGCACAAACCCTGCTTGATTTAGAATTCCAAATACATCTATCAATATAGGAGAAAACAGAGTGAAACGCCAAAATTCAAACTGTTACTGGAAACGAACGCTTCAACATAGAAGAACGAAATTTGGGGAACCAAGTGGGCTTAGTGTACTGATCATTACCTGAAAGTATCATCCAGTTTGGGTGAAAAAATATTTGCTGAGATTTCTGGAGATTCGTAATTTTTGGAAGCTTGGCAACCCCTTTCAATGAAAGTGTTTCTCGCCTGTCACTGCTTAGGGCTACATCAATCAGAAACAGAACATAGAGATAGAACTTGAAACTAGTTAATTGTGTCAAGTTTCAAGAAGCTAGCACAAACCGTGTTTGATTTAGAGTTCCAAATACATCTATCAATATAGGAGAAAACAGAGTGAAACGTAAAAATTCAAACTGTTACTGGAAACGAAAGCTTCAATATTGAAGAACGAAATTTGGGGAACAAAGTGTGGTCAGATACTGATCATTTCCTGAAAGTATCACCCAGTTTGGGTGTAAAAATATTTGCTGAGATTTCTGGAGATTCGTAATTTTTGGAAGCTTGGCAACCCCTTTCAATGAAAGTGTTTCTCGCCTGTCACTGCTTAGGGCAACATCAATAGGAAACAGAACATAGAGATAGAACTTGAAACTAATTAATTGTGTCAAGTTTCAAGAAGCTAGCACAAACCGTGTTTGATTTAGAGTTCCAAATACATCTATCAATATGGGAGAAAACAGAGTGAAACCTAAAAATTCAAACTGTTACTGGAAACGAAAGCTGGAACATTGAAGAAAGAAATTTGGGGAACAAAGTGGGCTCAGTGTACTGATCATTACCTGAAAGTATCACCCAGTTTGGGTGTAAAAATGTTTGCTGAGATTTCTGGAGATTCGTAATTTTTGGAAGCTTGGCAACCCCTTTCAATGAAAGTGTTTCTCGCCTGTCACTGCTTAGGGCTACATCAATCAGAAACAGAACATAGAGATAGAACTTGAAACTACTTAACTGTGTCAAGTTTCAAGAAGCTAGCACAAACCGTGTTTGATTTAGAGTTCCAAATACATCTATCAATATAGGAGAAAACAGAGTGAAACCTAAAAATTCAAACTGTTACTGGAAACGAAAGCTTCAATATTGAAGAACGAAATTTGGGGAACAAAGTGGGGTCAGATACTGATCATTACCTGAAAGTATCACCCAGTTTGGGTGTAAAAATATTTGCTGAGATTTCTGGAGATTCGTAATTTTTGGAAGCTTGGCAACCCCTTTCAATGAAAGTGTTTCTCGCCTGTCACTGCTTAGTGCTACATCAATCGGAAACAGAACATAGAGATAGAACTTGAAACTACTTAACTGTGTCAAGTTTCAAGAAGCTAGCACAAACCGTGTTTGATTTAGAGTTCCAAATACATCTATCAATATAAGAGAAAACAGAGTGAAACGTAAAAATTCAAACTGTTACTGGAAACTAAAGCTTCAATATTGAAGAACGAAACTTGGGGAACAAAGTGGGCTCAGTGTACTGATCATTACCTGATAGTATCATCCAGTTTGGGTGAAAAAATATTTGCTGAGATTTCTGGAGATTCGTAATTTTTGGACGCTTGGCAACCCCTTTCAATGAAAGTGTTTCTCGCCTGTCACTGCTTAGGGCTACATCAATCGGAAACAGAACATAGAGATAGAACTTGAAACTACTTAACTGTGTCAAGTTTCAAGAAGCTAGCACAAACCGTGGTTGATTTAGAG
>NW_027672916.1:0-83000 GCF_964194105.1 Spermophilus citellus | reverse complement strand
TTTGTTTCCTCTTGATGTAGCCCTAAGCACTGAAGGCGAGAAACACTTTCATGGAAAGAGGTTGCCAAGCTTCCAAAAATTACGAATCTCCAGAAATCTCAGTAAATATTTTTTCACCCAAACTGGAAAATACTTTCAGGTAATGATCAGTACAATAAGGCGACTTGGTTCCCCAAATTTCGTTCTTCTATGTTGAAGCGTTCATTTCCAGTAACAGTTTGAATTTTTAGGTTTCACTCTGTTTTCTCCTATATTGATAGATGTATTTGGAACTCTAAATCCAACACGGTTTGTGCTAGCTTCCTAAAACTTGACATAGTAAAGTAGTTTCACGTTCTATCTCTATGTTTTGTTTCCTCTTGATGTAGCCCTAAGCACTGAAGGCGAGAAACACTTTCATGGAAAGAGGTTGCCAAGCTTCCAAAAATTACGTATCTCCAGAAATCTCAGCCAATATTTTTTCACCCAAACTGGATGATACTTTCAGGTAATGATCAGTACACTAAGGCGACTTGGTTCCCCAAATTTCGTTCTTCTATGTTGAAGCGTTCATTTCCAGTAACAGTTTGAATTTTTAGGTTTCACTCTGTTTTCTCCTATATTGATAGATGTGTTTGGAACTCTAAATCCAACACGGTTTGTGCTAGCTTCTTGAAACTTGACACAGTAAAGTAGTTTCACGTTCTATCTCTATGGTTTGTTTCCTCTTGATGTAGCCCTAAGCAGTGACTGGCGAGAAGCACTTTCATGGAAAGGGGTTGCCAAGCTTCCAAAAATTACGAATCTCCAGAAATCTCAGTAAATATTTTTTCACCCAAACTGGAAAATACTTTCAGGTAATGATCAGTACACTAAGGCGACTTGGTTCCCCAAATTTCGTTCTTCTATGTTGAAGCGTTCATTTCCAGTAACAGTTTGAATTTTTAGGTTTCACTCTGTTTTCTCCTATATTGATAGATGTATTTGGAACTCTAAATCCAACACGGTTTGTGCTAGCTTCTTGAAACTGGACACAGTGAAGTAGTTTCACGTTCTATCTCTATGTTTTGTTTCCTCTTGATGTAGCCCTAAGCACTGAAGGCGAGAAACACTTTCATGGAAAGAGGTTGCCAAGCTTCCAAAAATTACGTATCTCCAGAAATCTCAGCCAATATATTTTCACCCAAACTGGATGATACTTTCAGGTAATGATCAGTACACTAAGGCGACTTGGTTCCCCAAATTTCGTTCTTCTATGTTGAAGCATTCATTTCCAGTAACAGTTTGAATTTTTAGGTTTCACTCTGTTTTCTCCTATATTGATAGATGTATTTGGAACTCTAAATCCAACACGGTTTGTGCTAGCTTCTTGAAACTTGACCCAGTAAAGTAGTTTCACGTTCTATCTCTATGGTTTGTTTCCTCTTGATGTAGCCCTAAGCAGTGACTGGCGAGAAGCACTTTCATGGAAAGGGGTTGCCAAGCTTCCAAAAATTACAAATCTCCAGAAATCTCAGTAAATATTTTTTCACCCAAACTGGATGATACTTGCAGGTAATGATCAGTACACTAAGGCGACTTGGTTCCCCAAATTTCGTTCTTCTATGTTGAAGCATTCATTTCCAGTAATAGTTTGAATTTTTAGGTATCACTCTGTTTTCTCCTATATTGATACATGTACTTGGAACTCTAAATCTGACACGGTTTGTGCTAGCTTCTTGAAACTTGACACAGTAAAGTAGTTTCACGTTCTATCTCTATGTTTTGTTTCCTCTTGATGTAGCCCTAAGCACTGAAGGCGAGAAACACTTTCATGGAAAGGGGTTGCCAAGCTTCCAAAAATTACGAATCTCCAGAAATCTCAGCCAATATTTTTTCACCCAAACTGGATGATACTTTCAGGTAATGATCACTAAACGAAGGCGACTTGGTTCCCCAAATTTCGTTCTTCTATGTTGAAGCGTTCATTTCCAGTAACAGTTTGAATTTTTAGGTTTCACTCTGTTTTCTCCTATATTGATAGATGTATTTGGAACTCTAAATCCAACACGGTTTGTGCTAGCTTCTTGAAATTTGACACAGTAAAGTAGTTTCACGTTCTATCTCTATGTTGTGTTTCCTCTTGATGTAGCCCTAAGCACTGACTGGCGAGAAGCACTTTCATGGAAAGGGGTTCCCAAGCTTCTAAAAATTATGAATCTCCAGAAATCTCAGCAAATATTTTTTCACCCAAACTGGATGATACTTTCAGGTAATGATCAGTACACGAATGCGACTTGGTTCCCCAAATTTCGTTCTTCTATATTGAAGCGTTCATTTCCAGTAACAGTTTGAATTTTTAGGTTTCACTCTTTTTTCTCCTATATTGATAGATGTATTTGGAACTCTAAATCGAACACGGTTTGTGCTAGCTTCTTGAAACTTGACACAGTAAAGTAGTTTCACGTTCTATCTCTATGGTTTGTTTCCTCTTAATGTAGCCCTAAGCAGTGACTGGCGAGAAGCACTTTCATGGAAAGGGGTTGCCAAGCTTCCAAAAATTACGAATCTCCAGAAATCTCAGCAAATATTTTTTCACCCAAACTGGATGATACTTTCAGGTAATGATCAGTACACTAAGGCGACTTGGTTCCCCAAATTTCGTTCTTTTATGTTGAAGTGTTCATTTCCAGTAACAGTTTGAATTTTTATGTTTCACTCTGTTTTCTCCTATATTGATAGATGTATTTGGAACTCTAAATCCAACACGGTTTGTGCTAGCTTCTTGAAACTTGACACAGTAAAGTAGTTTCACGTTCTATCTCTATGTTTTGTTTCCTCTTGATGTAGCCCTAAGCACTGAAGGCGAGAAACACTTTCATGGAAAGAGGTTGCCAAGCTTCCAAAAATTACGAATCTCCAGAAATCTCAGCCAATATTTTTTCACCCAAACTGGATGATACTTTCAGGTAATGATCAGTAAACGAAGACGACTTGGTTCCCCAAATTTCGTTCTTCTATGTTGATGCGTTCATTTCCAGTAACAGTTTGAATTTTTAGGTTTCACTCTGTTTTCTCCTATATTGATATATATATTTGGAACTCTAAATCCAACACGGTTTGTGCTAGCTTCTTGAAACTTGACACAGTAAAGTAGTTTCACGTTCTATCTCTATGTTTTGTTTCCTCTTGATGTAGCCCTAAGCACTGACTGGCGAGAAGCACTTTCATGGAAAGGGGTTGCGATGCTTCCAAAAGTTACGAATCTCCAGAAATCTCAGCAAATATTTTTTAACCCCAAACTGGATGATACATTCAGGTAATGATCAGTACACGAAGGCGACTTGGTTCCCCAAATTTCGTTCTTCTATGTTGAAGCGTTCATTTCCAGTAACAGTTTGAATTTTTAGGTTTCACTCTTTTTTCTCCTATATTGATAGATGTATTTGGAACTCTAAATCCAACACGGTTTGTGCTAGCTTCCTAAAACTTGACATAGTAAAGTAGTTTCACATTCTATCTCTATGTTTTGCTTCCTCTTGATGTAGCCCTAAGCACTGAAGGCGAGAAACACTTTCATGGAAAGAGGTTGCCAAGCTTCCAAAAATTACGTATCTCCAGAAATCTCAGCCAATATTTTTTCACCCAAACTGGATGATACTTTCAGGTAATGATCAGTACACTAAGGCGACTTGGTTCCCCAAATTTCGTTCTTCTATGTTGAAGCGTTCATTTCCAGTAACAGTTTGAATTTTTAGGTTTCACTCTGTTTTCTCCTATATTGATAGATGTATTCGGAACTCTAAATCCAACACGGTTTGTGCTAGCTTCTTGAAACTTGACACAGTAAAGTAGTTTCACGTTCTATCTCTATGGTTTGTTTCCTCTTGATGTAGCCCTAAGCAGTGACTGGCGAGAAGCACTTTCATGGAAAGGGGTTGCCAAGCTTCCAAAAATTACGAATCTCCAGAAATCTCAGTAAATATTTTTTCACCCAAACTGGAAAATACTTTCAGGTAATGATCAGTACAATAAGGCGACTTGGTTCCCCAAATTTCGTTCTTCTATGTTGAAGCGTTCATTTCCAGTAACAGTTTGAATTTTTAGGTTTCACTCTGTTTTCTCCTATATTGATAGATGTATTTGGAACTCTAAATCCAACACGGTTTGTGCTAGCTTCCTAAAACTTGACATAGTAAAGTAGTTTCACGTTCTATCTCTATGTTTTGTTTCCTCTTGATGTAGCCCTAAGCACTGAAGGCGAGAAACACTTTCATGGAAAGAGGTTGCCAAGCTTCCAAAAATTACGTATCTCAGAAATCTCAGCCAATATTTTTTCACCCAAACTAGATGATACTTTCAGGTAATGATCAGTATACTAAGGCGACTTGGTTCCCCAAATTTCGTTCTTCTATGTTGAAGCGTTCATTTCCAGTAACAGTTTGAATTTTTAGGTTTCACTCTGTTTTCTCCTATATTGATAGATGTGTTTGGAACTCTAAATCCAACACGGTTTGTGCTAGCTTCTTGAAACTTGACACAGTAAAGTAGTTTCACGTTCTATCTCTATGGTTTGTTTCCTCTTGATGTAGCCCTAAGCAGTGACTGGCGAGAAGCACTTTCATGGAAAGGGGTTGCCAAGCTTCCAAAAATTACGAATCTCCAGAAATCTCAGTAAATATTTTTTCACCCAAACTGGAAAATACTTTCAGGTAATGATCAGTACACTAAGGCGACTTGGTTCCCCAAATTTCGTTCTTCTATGTTGAAGCGTTCATTTCCAGTAACAGTTTGAATTTTTAGGTTTCACTCTGTTTTCTCCTATATTGATAGATGTATTTGGAACTCTAAATCCAACACGGTTTGTGCTAGCTTCTTGAAACTTGACATAGTAAAGTAGTTTTACGTTCTATCTCTATGTTTTGTTTCCTCTTGATGTAGCCCTAAGCACTGAAGGCGAGAAACACTTTCATGGAAAGAGGTTGCCAAGCTTCCAAAAATTACGAATCTCCAGAAATCTCAGCCAATATTTTTTCACCCAAACTGGATGATACTTTCAGGTAATGATCAGTACACTAAGGCGACTTGGTTCCCCAAATTTCGTTCTTCTATGTTGAAGCGTTCATTTCCAGTAACACTTTGAATTTTTAGGTTTCACTCTGTTTTCTCCTATAATGATAGATGTATTTGGAACTCTAAATCCAACACAGTTTGTGCTAGCTTCTTGAAACTTGACACAGTAAAGTAGTTTCACGTTCTATCTCTATGTTTTGTTTCCTCTTGATGTAGCCCTAAGCAGTGACTGGCGAGAAACACTTTCATGGAAAGGGGTTTCCAAGCTTCCAAAAATTACGAATCTCCAGAAATCTCAGCAAATATTTTTTCACCCAAACTGGATGATACTTTCAGGTAATGATCAGTACACTAAGTCGACTTGGTTCCCCAAATTTCGTTCTTCTATGTTGAAGCTTTCATTTCCAGTAATAGTTTGAATTTTTAGGTATCACTCTGTTTTCTCCTATATTGATACATGTACTTGGAACTCTAAATCCGACACGGTTTGTGCTAGCTTCTTGAAACTTGACACAGTAAAGTAGTTTCACGTTCTATCTCTATGTTTTGTTTCCTCTTGATGTAGCCCTAAGCACTGACTGGCGAGAAGCACTTTCATGGAAAGGGGTTGCGATGCTTCCAAAAGTTACGAATCTCCAGAAATCTCAGCAAATATTTTTTAACCCCAAACTGGATGATACTTTCAGGTAATGATCAGTACACTAAGGCGACTTGGTTCCCCAAATTTCGTTCTTCTATGTTGAAGCGTTCATTTCCAGTAACAGTTTGAATTTTTAGGTTTCACTCTGTTTTCTCCTATATTGATAGATGTATTTGGAACTCTAAATCCAACACAGTTTGTGCTAGCTTCTTGAAACTAGACACAGTAAAGTAGTTTCACGTTCTATCTCTATGTTTTGTTTCCTCTTGATGTAGCCCTAAGCAGTGACTGGCGAGAAACACTTTCATGGAAAGGGGTTTCCAAGCTTCCAAAAATTACGAATCTCCAGAAATCTCAGCCAATATTTTTTCACCCAAACTGGATGATACTTTCAGGTAATGATCAGTACACTAAGGCGACTTGGTTCCCCAAATTTCGTTCTTCTATGTTGAAGCGTTCATTTCCAGTAACAGTTTGAATTTTTAGGTTTCACTCTTTTTTCTCCTATATTGATAGATGTATTTGGAACTCTAAATCGAACACGGTTTGTGCTAGCTTCTTGAAACTTGACACAGTAAAGTAGTTTCACGTTCTATCTCTATGGTTTGTTTCCTCTTAATGTAGCCCTAAGCAGTGACTGGCGAGAAGCACTTTCATGGAAAGGGGTTGCCAAGCTTCCAAAAATTACGAATCTCCAGAAATCTCAGCAAATATTTTTTCACCCAAACTGGATGATACTTTCAGGTAATGATCAGTACACTAAGGCGACTTGGTTCCCCAAATTTCGTTCTTTTATGTTGAAGTGTTCATTTCCAGTAACAGTTTGAATTTTTAGGTTTCACTCTGTTTTCTCCTATATTGATAGATGTATTTGGAACTCTAAATCCAACACGGTTTGTGCTAGCTTCTTGAAACTTGACACAGTAAAGTAGTTTCACGTTCTATCTCTATGGTTTGTTTCCTCTTAATGTAGCCCTAAGCAGTGACTGGCGAGAAGCACTTTCATGGAAAGGGGTTGCCAAGCTTCCAAAAATTACGAATCTCCAGAAATCTCAGCAAATATTTTTTCACCCAAACTGGATGATACTTTCAGGTAATGATCAGTACACTAAGGCGACTTGGTTCCCCAAATTTCGTTCTTCTATGTTGAAGCGTTCATTTCCAGTAACACTTTGAATTTTTAGGTATCACTCTGTTTTCTCCTATATTGATAGATGTATTTGGAACTCTAAATCCAACACGGTTTGTGCTAGCTTCTTGAAACTTGACACAGTAAAGTAGTTTCACGTTCTATCTCTATGTTTTGTTTCCTCTTGATGTAGCCCTAAGCAGTGACTGGCGAGAAACACTTTCATGGAAAGGGGTTTCCAAGCTTCCAAAAATTACGAATCTCCAGAAATCTCACCAAATATTTTTTCACCCAAACTGGATGATACTTTAGGTAATGATCAGTACACGAAGGCGACTTGGTTCCCCAAATTTCGTTCTTCTATGTTGAAGCGTTCATTTCCAGTAACAGTTTGAATTTTTAGGTTTCACTCTGTTTTCTCCTATATTGATAGATGTATTTGGAACTCTAAATCCAACACGGTTTGTGCTAGCTTCTTGAAACTTGACACAGTGAAGTAGTTTCACGTTCTATCTCTATGTTTTGTTTCCTCTTGATGTAGCCCTAAGCACTGACTGGCGAGAAACACTTTTATGGAAAGGGGTTGCGAAGCTTCCAAAAATTACGAATCTCCAGAAATCTCAGCCAATATTTTTTCACCCAAACTGGATGATACTTTCAGGTAATGATCAGTACACTAAGGCGACTTTGTTCCCCAAATTTCGTTCTTCTATGTTGAAGCGTTCATTTCCAGTAACTGTTTGAATTTTTAGGTTTCACTCTGTTTTCTCCTATATTGATAGATGTATTTGGAACTCTAAATCCAACACGGATTGTGCTAGCTTCTTGAAACTTGACACAGTAAAGTAGTTTCACGATCTATCTCTATGTTTTGTTTCCTCTTGATGTAGCCCTAAGCAGTGAAGGCGAGAAACACTTTCATGGAAAGGGGTTGCCAAGCTTCCAAAAATTACGAATCTCCAGAAATCTCAGCCAATATTTTTTCTCCCAAACTGGATGATACTTGCAGGTAATGATCAGTACACTAAGGCGACTTGGTTCCCCAAATTTCGTTCTTTTATGTTGAAGCGTTCATTTCCAGTAACAGTTTGAATTTTTAGGTTTCACTCTGTTTTCTCCTATATTCATAGATGTATTTGGAATTCTAAATCCAACACGGTTTGTGCTAGCTTCTTGAAACTTGACACAGTAAAGTAGTTTCACGTTCTATCTCTATGTTTTGTTTCCTCTTGATGTAGCCCTAAGCAGTGACTGGCGAGAAACACTTTCATGGAAAGGGGTTGCCAAGCTTCCAAAAATTACGAATCTCCAGAAATCTCAGCCAATATTTTTTCACCCAAACTGGATGATACTTTCAGGTAATGATCAGTACACTAAGGCGACTTGGTTCCCCAAATTTCGTTCTTCTATGTTGAAGCGTTCATTACCAGTAACACTTTGAATTTTTAGGTATCACTCTGTTTTCTCCTATATTGATAGATGTATTTGGAACTCTAAATCCAACACGGTTTGTGCTAGCTTCTTGAAACTTGACACAGTAAAGTAGTTTCATGTTCTATCTCTATGTTTTGTTTCATCTTCATGTAGCCCTAAGCACTGAAGGCGAGAAACCCTTTCATGGAAAGGGGTTGCCAAGCTTCCAAAAATTACGAATCTCCAGAAATCTCAGCCAATATTTTTTCACCCAAACTGGTTGATACTTTCAGGTAATGATCAGTAAACGAAGGCGACTTGGTTCCCCAAATTTCGTTCTTCTATGTTGAAGCGTTCATTTCCAGTAACAGTTTGAATTTTTAGGTTTCACTCTGTTTTCTCCTATATTGATAGATGTATTTGGAACTCTAAATCCAGCACGGTTTGTGCTAGCTTCTTGAAACTTGACACAGTAAAGTAGTTTCACGTTCTATCTCTATGTTTTGTTTCCTCTTGATGTAGCCCTAAGCACTGACTGGCGAGAAGCACTTTCATGGAAAGGGGTTGCGATGCTTCCAAAAGTTACGAATCTCCAGAAATCTCAGCAAATATTTTTTAACCCCAAACTGGATGATACTTTCAGGTAATGATCAGTACACGAAGGCGACTTGGTTCCCCAAATTTCGTTCTTCTATGTTGAAGCATTCATTTCCAGTAACAGTTTGAATTTTTAGGTTTCACTCTTTTTTCTCCTATATTGATAGATGTATTTGGAACTCTAAATCCAACACGGTTTGTGCTAGCTTCTTGAAACTTGACACAGTAAAGTAGTCTCACGTTCTATCTCTATGGTTTGTTTCCTCTTAATGTAGCCCTAAGCAGTGACTGGCGAGAAGCACTTTCATGGAAAGGGGTTGCCAAGCTTCCAAAAATTACGAATCTCCAGAAATCTCAGCAAATATTTTTTCACCCAAACTGGATGATACTTTCAGGTAATAATCAGTACACTAAGGCGACTTGGTTCCCCAAATTTCGTTCTTCTATGTTGAAGCGTTCATTTCCAGTAACAGTTTGAATTTTTAGGTTTCACTCTGTTTTCTCCTATATTGATAGATGTATTTGGAACTCTAAATCCAGCACGGTTTGTGCTAGCTTCTTGAAACTTGACACAGTAAAGTAGTTTCATGTTCTATCTCTATGTTTTGTTTCATCTTCATGTAGCCCTAAGCACTGAAGGCGAGAAACCCTTTCATGGAAAGGGGTTGCCAAGCTTCCAAAAATTACGAATCTCCAGAAATCTCAGCCAATATTTTTTCACCCAAACTGGTTGATACTTTCAGGTAATGATCAGTAAACGAAGGCGACTTGGTTCCCCAAATTTCGTTCTTCTATGTTGAAGCGTTCATTTCCAGTAACAGTTTGAATTTTTAGGTTTCACTCTGTTTTCTCCTATATTGATAGATGTATTTGGAACTCTAAATCCAGCACGGTTTGTGCTAGCTTCTTGAAACTTGACACAGTAAAGTAGTTTCACGTTCTATCTCTATGTTTTGTTTCCTCTTGATGTAGCCCTAAGCACTGACTGGCGAGAAGCACTTTCATGGAAAGGGGTTGCGATGCTTCCAAAAGTTACGAATCTCCAGAAATCTCAGCAAATATTTTTTAACCCCAAACTGGATGATACTTTCAGGTAATGATCAGTACACGAAGGCGACTTGGTTCCCCAAATTTCGTTCTTCTATGTTGAAGCATTCATTTCCAGTAACAGTTTGAATTTTTAGGTTTCACTCTTTTTTCTCCTATATTGATAGATGTATTTGGAACTCTAAATCCAACACGGTTTGTGCTAGCTTCTTGAAACTTGACACAGTAAAGTAGTCTCACGTTCTATCTCTATGGTTTGTTTCCTCTTAATGTAGCCCTAAGCAGTGACTGGCGAGAAGCACTTTCATGGAAAGGGGTTGCCAAGCTTCCAAAAATTACGAATCTCCAGAAATCTCAGCAAATATTTTTTCACCCAAACTGGATGATACTTTCAGGTAATAATCAGTACACTAAGGCGACTTGGTTCCCCAAATTTCGTTCTTCTATGTTGAAGCGTTCATTTCCAGTAACAGTTTGAATTTTTAGGTTTCACTCTGTTTTCTCCTATATTGATAGATGTATTTGGAACTCTAAATCCAACACGGTTTGTGCTAGCTTCTTGAAACTTGACACAGTAAAGTAGTTTCACGTTCTATCTCTATGTTTTGTTTCCTCTTGATGTAGCCCTAAGCACTGAAGGCGAGAAACACTTTCATGGAAAGAGGTTGCCAAGCTTCCAAAAATTACGAATCTCCAGAAATCTCAGCCAATATTTTTTCACCCAAACTGGATGATACTTTCAGGTAATGATCAGTACACTAAGGCGACTTGGTTCCCCAAATTTCGTTCTTCTATGTTGAAGCGTTCATTTCCAGTAACAGTTTGAATTTTTAGGTTTCACTCTGTTTTCTCCTATAATGATAGATGTATTTGGAACTCTAAATCCAACACAGTTTGTGCTAGCTTCTTGAAACTTGACACAGTAAAGTAGTTTCACGTTCTATCTCTATGTTTTGTTTCCTCTTGATGTAGCCTTAAGCAGTGACTGGCGAGAAACACTTTCATGGAAAGGGGTTTCCAAGCTTCCAAAAATTACGAATCTCCAGAAATCTCAGCCAGTATTTTTTCACCCAAACTGGATGATATTTTCAGGTAATGATCAGTACACTAAGGCGACTTGGTTCCCCAAATTTCGTTCTTCTATGTTGAAGCGTTCATTTCCAGTAACACTTTGAATTTTTAGGTATCACTCTGTTTTCTCCTATATTGATAGATGTATTTGGAACTCTAAATCCAACACGGTTTGTGCTAGCTTCTTGAAACTTGACACAGTAAAGTAGTTTCACGTTCTATCTCTATGTTTTGTTTCCTCTTGATGTAGCCCTAAGCAGTGACTGGCGAGAAACACTTTCATGAAAAGGGGTTTCCAAGCTTCCAAAAATTACGAATCTCCAGAAATCTCAGCAAATACTTTTTCACCCAAACTGGATGATACTTTCAGGTAATGATCAGTACACTAAGTCGACTTGGTTCCCCAAATTTCGTTCTTCTATGTTGAAGCGTTCATTTCCAGTAACAGTTTGAATTTTTAGGTATCACTCTGTTTTCTCCTATATTGATACATGTACTTGGAACTCTAAATCCGACACGGTTTGTGCTAGCTTCTTGAAACTTGACACAGTAAATTAGTTTCACGTTCTATCTCTATGTTTTGTTTCCTCTTGATGTAGCAGTAAGCAGTGACTGGCGAGAAGCACTTTCATGGAAATGGGTTGCCAAGCTTCCAAAAATTACGAATCTCCAGAAATCTCAGCCAATATTTTTTCACCCAAACTTGATGATACTTTCAGGTAATGATCAGTACACTAAGGCGACTTGGTTCCCCAAATTTCGTTCTTCTATGTTGAAGCGTTCATTTCCAGTAACAGTTTGAATTTTTAGGTTTCACTCTGTTTTCTCCTATATTGATAGATGTATTTGGAACTCTAAATCGAACACGGTTTGTGCTAGCTTCTTGAAACTTGACACAGTAAAGTAGTTTCACGTTCTATCTCTATGGTTTGTTTCCTCTTAATGTAGCCCTAAGCAGTGACTGGCGAGAAGCACTTTCATGGAAAGGGGTTGTCAAGCTTCCAAAAATTACGAATCTCCAGAAATCTCAGCAAATATTTTTTCACCCAAACTGGATGATACTTTCAGGTAATGATCATTAAACGAAGGCGACTTGGTTCCCCAAATTTCGTTCTTCTATGTTGAAGCGTTCATTTCCAGTAACAGTTTGAATTTTTAGGTTTCACTCTGTTTTCTCCTATATTGATAGATGTATTTGGAACTCTAAATCCAACACGGTTTGTGCTAGCTTCTTGAAACTTGACATAGTAAAGTAGTTTTACGTTCTATCTCTATGTTTTGTTTCCTCTTGATGTAGCCCTAAGCACTGAAGGCGAGAAACACTTTCATGGAAAGAGGTTGCCAAGCTTCCAAAAATTACGAATCTCCAGAAATCTCAGCCAATATTTTTTCACCCAAACTGGATGATACTTTCAGGTAATGATCAGTACACTAAGGCGACTTGGTTCCCCAAATTTCGTTCTTCTATGTTGAAGCGTTCATTTCCAGTAACAGTTTGAATTTTTAGGTTTCACTCTGTTTTCTCCTATAATGATAGATGTATTTGGAACTCTAAATCCAACACAGTTTGTGCTAGCTTCTTGAAACTTGACACAGTAAAGTAGTTTCACGTTCTATCTCTATGTTTTGTTTCCTCTTGATGTAGCCCTAAGCAGTGACTGGCGAGAAACACTTTCATGGAAAGGGGTTTCCAAGCTTCCAAAAATTACGAATCTCCAGAAATCTCAGCAAATATTTTTTCACCCAAACTGGATGATACTTTCAGGTAATGATCAGTACACTAAGTCGACTTGGTTCCCCAAATTTCGTTCTTCTATGTTGAAGCGTTCATTTCCAGTAATAGTTTGAATTTTTAGGTATCACTCTGTTTTCTCCTATATTGATACATGTACTTGGAACTCTAAATCCGACACGGTTTGTGCTAGCTTCTTGAAACTTGACACAGTAAAGTAGTTTCACGTTCTATCTCTATGGTTTGTTTCCTCTTAATGTAGCCCTAAGCAGTGACTGGCGAGAAGCACTTTCATGGAAAGGGGTTGCCAAGCTTCCAAAAATTACGAATCTCCAGAAATCTCAGCAAATATTTTTTCACCCAAACTGGATGATACTTTCAGGTAATGATCAGTACACTAAGGCGACTTGGTTCCCCAAATTTCGTTCTTTTATGTTGAAGTGTTCATTTCCAGTAACAGTTTGAATTTTTAGGTTTCACTCTGTTTTCTCCTATATTGATAGATGTATTTGGAACTCTAAATCCAACACGGTTTGTGCTAGCTTCTTGAAACTTGACACAGTAAAGTAGTCTCACGTTCTATCTCTATGGTTTGTTTCCTCTTAATGTAGCCCTAAGCAGTGACTGGCGAGAAGCACTTTCATGGAAAGGGGTTGCCAAGCTTCCAAAAATTACGAATCTCCAGAAATCTCAGCAAATATTTTTTCACCCAAACTGGATGATACTTTCAGGTAATGATCAGTACACTAAGGCGACTTGGTTCCCCAAATTTCGTTCTTCTATGTTGAAGCGTTCATTTCCAGTAACACTTTGAATTTTTAGGTATCACTCTGTTTTCTCCTATATTGATAGATGTATTTGGAACTCTAAATCCAACACGGTTTGTGCTAGCTTCTTGAAACTTGACACAGTAAAGTAGTTTCACGTTCTATCTCTATGTTTTGTTTCCTCTTGATGTAGCCCTAAGCAGTGACTGGCGAGAAACACTTTCATGGAAAGGGGTTTCCAAGCTTCCAAAAATTACGAATCTCCAGAAATCTCACCAAATATTTTTTCACCCAAACTGGATGATACTTTCAGGTAATGATCAGTACACGAAGGCGACTTGGTTCCCCAAATTTCGTTCTTCTATGTTGAAGCGTTCATTTCCAGTAACAGTTTGAATTTTTAGGTTTCACTCTGTTTTCTCCTATATTGATAGATGTATTTGGAACTCTAAATCCAACACGGTTTGTGCTAGCTTCTTGAAACTTGACACAGTGAAGTAGTTTCACGTTCTATCTCTATGTTTTGTTTCCTCTTGATGTAGCCCTAAGCACTGACTGGCGAGAAGCACTTTCATGGAAAGGGGTTGCGATGCTTCCAAAAGTTACGAATCTCCAGAAATCTCAGCAAATATTTTTTAACCCCAAACTGGATGATACTTTCAGGTAATGATCAGTACACGAAGGCGACTTGGTTCCCCAAATTTCGTTCTTCTATGTTGAAGCATTCATTTCCAGTAACAGTTTGAATTTTTAGGTTTCACTCTTTTTTCTCCTATATTGATAGATGTATTTGGAACTCTAAATCCAACACGGTTTGTGCTAGCTTCTTGAAACTTGACACAGTAAAGTAGTCTCACGTTCTATCTCTATGGTTTGTTTCCTCTTAATGTAGCCCTAAGCAGTGACTGGCGAGAAGCACTTTCATGGAAAGGGGTTGCCAAGCTTCCAAAAATTACGAATCTCCAGAAATCTCAGCAAATATTTTTTCACCCAAACTGGATGATACTTTCAGGTAATAATCAGTACACTAAGGCGACTTGGTTCCCCAAATTTCGTTCTTCTATGTTGAAGCGTTCATTTCCAGTAACAGTTTGAATTTTTAGGTTTCACTCTGTTTTCTCCTATATTGATAGATGTATTTGGAACTCTAAATCCAACACGGTTTGTGCTAGCTTCTTGAAACTTGACACAGTAAAGTAGTTTCACGTTCTATCTCTATGTTTTGTTTCCTCTTGATGTAGCCCTAAGCACTGAAGGCGAGAAACACTTTCATGGAAAGAGGTTGCCAAGCTTCCAAAAATTACGAATCTCCAGAAATCTCAGCCAATATTTTTTCACCCAAACTGGATGATACTTTCAGGTAATGATCAGTACACTAAGGCGACTTGGTTCCCCAAATTTCGTTCTTCTATGTTGAAGCGTTCATTTCCAGTAACAGTTTGAATTTTTAGGTTTCACTCTGTTTTCTCCTATAATGATAGATGTATTTGGAACTCTAAATCCAACACAGTTTGTGCTAGCTTCTTGAAACTTGACACAGTAAAGTAGTTTCACGTTCTATCTCTATGTTTTTTTTCCTCTTGATGTAGCCTTAAGCAGTGACTGGCGAGAAACACTTTCATGGAAAGGGGTTTCCAAGCTTCCAAAAATTACGAATCTCCAGAAATCTCAGCCAGTATTTTTTCACCCAAACTGGATGATATTTTCAGGTAATGATCAGTACACTAAGGCGACTTGGTTCCCCAAATTTCGTTCTTCTATGTTGAAGCGTTCATTTCCAGTAACACTTTGAATTTTTAGGTATCACTCTGTTTTCTCCTATATTGATAGATGTATTTGGAACTCTAAATCCAACACGGTTTGTGCTAGCTTCTTGAAACTTGACACAGTAAAGTAGTTTCACGTTCTATCTCTATGTTTTGTTTCCTCTTGATGTAGCCCTAAGCAGTGACTGGCGAGAAACACTTTCATGAAAAGGGGTTTCCAAGCTTCCAAAAATTACGAATCTCCAGAAATCTCAGCAAATACTTTTTCACCCAAACTGGATGATACTTTCAGGTAATGATCAGTACACTAAGTCGACTTGGTTCCCCAAATTTCGTTCTTCTATGTTGAAGCGTTCATTTCCAGTAACAGTTTGAATTTTTAGGTATCACTCTGTTTTCTCCTATATTGATACATGTACTTGGAACTCTAAATCCGACACGGTTTGTGCTAGCTTCTTGAAACTTGACACAGTAAATTAGTTTCACGTTCTATCTCTATGTTTTGTTTCCTCTTGATGTAGCAGTAAGCAGTGACTGGCGAGAAGCACTTTCATGGAAAGGGGTTGCCAAGCTTCCAAAAATTACGAATCTCCAGAAATCTCAGCCAATATTTTTTCACCCAAACTTGATGATACTTTCAGGTAATGATCAGTACACTAAGGCGACTTGGTTCCCCAAATTTCGTTCTTCTATGTTGAAGCGTTCATTTCCAGTAACAGTTTGAATTTTTAGGTTTCACTCTGTTTTCTCCTATATTGATGGATGTATTTGGAACTCTAAATCGAACACGGTTTGTGCTAGCTTCTTGAAACTTGACACAGTAAAGTAGTTTCACGTTCTATCTCTATGGTTTGTTTCCTCTTAATGTAGCCCTAAGCAGTGACTGGCGAGAAGCACTTTCATGGAAAGGGGTTGCCAAGCTTCCAAAAATTACGAATCTCCAGAAATCTCAGCAAATATTTTTTCACCCAAACTGGATGATACTTTCAGGTAATGATCATTAAACGAAGGCGACTTGGTTCCCCAAATTTCGTTCTTCTATGTTGAAGCGTTCATTTCCAGTAACAGTTTGAATTTTTAGGTTTCACTCTGTTTTCTCCTATATTGATAGATGTATTTGGAACTCTAAATCCAACACGGTTTGTGCTAGCTTCTTGAAACTTGACATAGTAAAGTAGTTTTACGTTCTATCTCTATGTTTTGTTTCCTCTTGATGTAGCCCTAAGCACTGAAGGCGAGAAACACTTTCATGGAAAGAGGTTGCCAAGCTTCCAAAAATTACGAATCTCCAGAAATCTCAGCCAATATTTTTTCACCCAAACTGGATGATACTTTCAGGTAATGATCAGTACACTAAGGCGACTTGGTTCCCCAAATTTCGTTCTTCTATGTTGAAGCGTTCATTTCCAGTAACAGTTTGAATTTTTAGGTTTCACTCTGTTTTCTCCTATAATGATAGATGTATTTGGAACTCTAAATCCAACACAGTTTGTGCTAGCTTCTTGAAACTTGACACAGTAAAGTAGTTTCACGTTCTATCTCTATGTTTTGTTTCCTCTTGATGTAGCCCTAAGCAGTGACTGGCGAGAAACACTTTCATGGAAAGGGGTTTCCAAGCTTCCAAAAATTACGAATCTCCAGAAATCTCAGCAAATATTTTTTCACCCAAACTGGATGATACTTTCAGGTAATGATCAGTACACTAAGTCGACTTGGTTCCCCAAATTTCGTTCTTCTATGTTGAAGCGTTCATTTCCAGTAATAGTTTGAATTTTTAGGTATCACTCTGTTTTCTCCTATATTGATACATGTACTTGGAACTCTAAATCCGACACGGTTTGTGCTAGCTTCTTGAAACTTGACACAGTAAAGTAGTTTCACGTTCTATCTCTATGTTTTGTTTCCTCTTGATGTAGCCCTAAGCACTGACTGGCGAGAAGCACTTTCATGGAAAGGGGTTGCGATGCTTCCAAAAGTTACGAATCTCCAGAAATCTCAGCAAATATTTTTTAACCCCAAACTGGATGATACTTTCAGGTAATGATCAGTACACTAAGGCGACTTGGTTCCCCAAATTTCGTTCTTCTATGTTGAAGCGTTCATTTCCAGTAACAGTTTGAATTTTTAGGTTTCACTCTGTTTTCTCCTATATTGATAGATGTATTTGGAACTCTAAATCCAACACAGTTTGTGCTAGCTTCTTGAAACTAGACACAGTAAAGTAGTTTCACGTTCTATCTCTATGTTTTGTTTCCTCTTGATGTAGCCCTAAGCAGTGACTGGCGAGAAACACTTTCATGGAAAGGGGTTTCCAAGCTTCCAAAAATTACGAATCTCCAGAAATCTCAGCCAATATTTTTTCACCCAAACTGGATGATACTTTCAGGTAATGATCAGTACACTAAGGCGACTTGGTTCCCCAAATTTCGTTCTTCTATGTTGAAGCGTTCATTTCCAGTAACAGTTTGAATTTTTAGGTTTCACTCTTTTTTCTCCTATATTGATAGATGTATTTGGAACTCTAAATCGAACACGGTTTGTGCTAGCTTCTTGAAACTTGACACAGTAAAGTAGTTTCACGTTCTATCTCTATGGTTTGTTTCCTCTTAATGTAGCCCTAAGCAGTGACTGGCGAGAAGCACTTTCATGGAAAGGGGTTGCCAAGCTTCCAAAAATTACGAATCTCCAGAAATCTCAGCAAATATTTTTTCACCCAAACTGGATGATACTTTCAGGTAATGATCAGTACACTAAGGCGACTTGGTTCCCCAAATTTCGTTCTTTTATGTTGAAGTGTTCATTTCCAGTAACAGTTTGAATTTTTAGGTTTCACTCTGTTTTCTCCTATATTGATAGATGTATTTGGAACTCTAAATCCAACACGGTTTGTGCTAGCTTCTTGAAACTTGACACAGTAAAGTAGTCTCACGTTCTATCTCTATGGTTTGTTTCCTCTTAATGTAGCCCTAAGCAGTGACTGGCGAGAAGCACTTTCATGGAAAGGGGTTGCCAAGCTTCCAAAAATTACGAATCTCCAGAAATCTCAGCAAATATTTTTTCACCCAAACTGGATGATACTTTCAGGTAATGATCAGTACACTAAGGCGACTTGGTTCCCCAAATTTCGTTCTTCTATGTTGAAGCGTTCATTTCCAGTAACACTTTGAATTTTTAGGTATCACTCTGTTTTCTCCTATATTGATAGATGTATTTGGAACTCTAAATCCAACACGGTTTGTGCTAGCTTCTTGAAACTTGACACAGTAAAGTAGTTTCACGTTCTATCTCTATGTTTTGTTTCCTCTTGATGTAGCCCTAAGCAGTGACTGGCGAGAAACACTTTCATGGAAAGGGGTTTCCAAGCTTCCAAAAATTACGAATCTCCAGAAATCTCACCAAATATTTTTTCACCCAAACTGGATGATACTTTCAGGTAATGATCAGTACACGAAGGCGACTTGGTTCCCCAAATTTCGTTCTTCTATGTTGAAGCGTTCATTTCCAGTAACAGTTTGAATTTTTAGGTTTCACTCTGTTTTCTCCTATATTGATAGATGTATTTGGAACTCTAAATCCAACACGGTTTGTGCTAGCTTCTTGAAACTTGACACAGTGAAGTAGTTTCACGTTCTATCTCTATGTTTTGTTTCCTCTTGATGTAGCCCTAAGCACTGACTGGCGACAAGCACTTTCATGGAAAGGGGTTGCGATGCTTCCAAAAGTTACGAATCTCCAGAAATCTCAGCAAATATTTTTTAACCCCAAACTGGATGATACTTTCAGGTAATGATCAGTACACGAAGGCGACTTGGTTCCCCAAATTTCGTTCTTCTATGTTGAAGCATTCATTTCCAGTAACAGTTTGAATTTTTAGGTTTCACTCTTTTTTCTCCTATATTGATAGATGTATTTGGAACTCTAAATCCAACACGGTTTGTGCTAGCTTCTTGAAACTTGACACAGTAAAGTAGTCTCACGTTCTATCTCTATGGTTTGTTTCCTCTTAATGTAGCCCTAAGCAGTGACTGGCGAGAAGCACTTTCATGGAAAGGGGTTGCCAAGCTTCCAAAAATTACGAATCTCCAGAAATCTCAGCAAATATTTTTTCACCCAAACTGGATGATACTTTCAGGTAATAATCAGTACACTAAGGCGACTTGGTTCCCCAAATTTCGTTCTTCTATGTTGAAGCGTTCATTTCCAGTAACAGTTTGAATTTTTAGGTTTCACTCTGTTTTCTCCTATATTGATAGATGTATTTGGAACTCTAAATCCAACACGGTTTGTGCTAGCTTCTTGAAACTTGACACAGTAAAGTAGTTTCACGTTCTATCTCTATGTTTTGTTTCCTCTTGATGTAGCCCTAAGCACTGAAGGCGAGAAACACTTTCATGGAAAGAGGTTGCCAAGCTTCCAAAAATTACGAATCTCCAGAAATCTCAGCCAATATTTTTTCACCCAAACTGGATGATACTTTCAGGTAATGATCAGTACACTAAGGCGACTTGGTTCCCCAAATTTCGTTCTTCTATGTTGAAGCGTTCATTTCCAGTAACAGTTTGAATTTTTAGGTTTCACTCTGTTTTCTCCTATAATGATAGATGTATTTGGAACTCTAAATCCAACACAGTTTGTGCTAGCTTCTTGAAACTTGACACAGTAAAGTAGTTTCACGTTCTATCTCTATGTTTTTTTTCCTCTTGATGTAGCCTTAAGCAGTGACTGGCGAGAAACACTTTCATGGAAAGGGGTTTCCAAGCTTCCAAAAATTACGAATCTCCAGAAATCTCAGCCAGTATTTTTTCACCCAAACTGGATGATATTTTCAGGTAATGATCAGTACACTAAGGCGACTTGGTTCCCCAAATTTCGTTCTTCTATGTTGAAGCGTTCATTTCCAGTAACACTTTGAATTTTTAGGTATCACTCTGTTTTCTCCTATATTGATAGATGTATTTGGAACTCTAAATCCAACACGGTTTGTGCTAGCTTCTTGAAACTTGACACAGTAAAGTAGTTTCACGTTCTATCTCTATGTTTTGTTTCCTCTTGATGTAGCCCTAAGCAGTGACTGGCGAGAATCACTTTCATGAAAAGGGGTTTCCAAGCTTCCAAAAATTACGAATCTCCAGAAATCTCAGCAAATACTTTTTCACCCAAACTGGATGATACTTTCAGGTAATGATCAGTACACTAAGTCGACTTGGTTCCCCAAATTTCGTTCTTCTATGTTGAAGCGTTCATTTCCAGTAACAGTTTGAATTTTTAGGTATCACTCTGTTTTCTCCTATATTGATACATGTACTTGGAACTCTAAATCCGACACGGTTTGTGCTAGCTTCTTGAAACTTGACACAGTAAATTAGTTTCACGTTCTATCTCTATGTTTTGTTTCCTCTTGATGTAGCAGTAAGCAGTGACTGGCGAGAAGCACTTTCATGGAAAGGGGTTGCCAAGCTTCCAAAAATTACGAATCTCCAGAAATCTCAGCCAATATTTTTTCACCCAAACTTGATGATACTTTCAGGTAATGATCAGTACACTAAGGCGACTTGGATCCCCAAATTTCGTTCTTCTATGTTGAAGCTTTCATTTCCAGTAACAGTTTGAATTTTTAGGTTTCACTCTGTTTTCTCCTATATTGATGGATGTATTTGGAACTCTAAATCGAACACGGTTTGTGCTAGCTTCTTGAAACTTGACACAGTAAAGTAGTTTCACGTTCTATCTCTATGGTTTGTTTCCTCTTAATGTAGCCCTAAGCAGTGACTGGCGAGAAGCACTTTCATGGAAAGGGGTTGCCAAGCTTCCAAAAATTACGAATCTCCAGAAATCTCAGCAAATATTTTTTCACCCAAACTGGATGATTCTTTCAGGTAATGATCATTAAACGAAGGCGACTTGGTTCCCCAAATTTCGTTCTTCTATGTTGAAGCGTTCATTTCCAGTAACAGTTTGAATTTTTAGGTTTCACTCTGTTTTCTCCTATATTGATAGATGTATTTGGAACTCTAAATCCAACACGGTTTGTGCTAGCTTCTTGAAACTTGACATAGTAAAGTAGTTTTACGTTCTATCTCTATGTTTTGTTTCCTCTTGATGTAGCCCTAAGCACTGAAGGCGAGAAACACTTTCATGGAAAGAGGTTGCCAAGCTTCCAAAAATTACGAATCTCCAGAAATCTCAGCCAATATTTTTTCACCCAAACTGGATGATACTTTCAGGTAATGATCAGTACACTAAGGCGACTTGGTTCCCCAAATTTCGTTCTTCTATGTTGAAGCGTTCATTTCCAGTAACAGTTTGAATTTTTAGGTTTCACTCTGTTTTCTCCTATAATGATAGATGTATTTGGAACTCTAAATCCAACACAGTTTGTGCTAGCTTCTTGAAACTTGACACAGTAAAGTAGTTTCACGTTCTATCTCTATGTTTTGTTTCCTCTTGATGTAGCCCTAAGCAGTGACTGGCGAGAAACACTTTCATGGAAAGGGGTTTCCAAGCTTCCAAAAATTACGAATCTCCAGAAATCTCAGCAAATATTTTTTCACCCAAACTGGATGATACTTTCAGGTAATGATCAGTACACTAAGTCGACTTGGTTCCCCAAATTTCGTTCTTCTATGTTGAAGCGTTCATTTCCAGTAATAGTTTGAATTTTTAGGTATCACTCTGTTTTCTCCTATATTGATACATGTACTTGGAACTCTAAATCCGACACGGTTTGTGCTAGCTTCTTGAAACTTGACACAGTAAAGTAGTTTCACGTTCTATCTCTATGTTTTGTTTCCTCTTGATGTAGCCCTAAGCACTGACTGGCGAGAAGCACTTTCATGGAAAGGGGTTGCGATGCTTCCAAAAGTTACGAAACTCCAGAAATCTCAGCAAATATTTTTTAACCCCAAACTGGATGATACTTTCAGGTAATGATCAGTACACTAAGGCGACTTGGTTCCCCAAATTTCGTTCTTCTATGTTGAAGCGTTCATTTCCAGTAACAGTTTGAATTTTTAGGTTTCACTCTGTTTTCTCCTATATTGATAGATGTATTTGGAACTCTAAATCCAACACAGTTTGTGCTAGCTTCTTGAAACTAGACACAGTAAAGTAGTTTCACGTTCTATCTCTATGTTTTGTTTCCTCTTGATGTAGCCCTAAGCAGTGACTGGCGAGAAACACTTTCATGGAAAGGGGTTTCCAAGCTTCCAAAAATTACGAATCTCCAGAAATCTCAGCCAATATTTTTTCACCCAAACTGGATGATACTTTCAGGTAATGATCAGTACACTAAGGCGACTTGGTTCCCCAAATTTCGTTCTTCTATGTTGAAGCGTTCATTTCCAGTAACAGTTTGAATTTTTAGGTTTCACTCTTTTTTCTCCTATATTGATAGATGTATTTGGAACTCTAAATCGAACACGGTTTGTGCTAGCTTCTTGAAACTTGACACAGTAAAGTAGTTTCACGTTCTATCTCTATGGTTTGTTTCCTCTTAATGTAGCCCTAAGCAGTGACTGGCGAGAAGCACTTTCATGGAAAGGGGTTGCCAAGCTTCCAAAAATTACGAATCTCCAGAAATCTCAGCAAATATTTTTTCACCCAAACTGGATGATACTTTCAGGTAATGATCAGTACACTAAGGCGACTTGGTTCCCCATATTTCGTTCTTTTATGTTGAAGTGTTCATTTCCAGTAACAGTTTGAATTTTTAGGTTTCACTCTGTTTTCTCCTATATTGATAGATGTATTTGGAACTCTAAATCCAACACGGTTTGTGCTAGCTTCTTGAAACTTGACACAGTAAAGTAGTCTCACGTTCTATCTCTATGGTTTGTTTCCTCTTAATGTAGCCCTAAGCAGTGACTGGCGAGAAGCACTTTCATGGAAAGGGGTTGCCAAGCTTCCAAAAATTACGAATCTCCAGAAATCTCAGCAAATATTTTTTCACCCAAACTGGATGATACTTTCAGGTAATGATCAGTACACTAAGGCGACTTGGTTCCCCAAATTTCGTTCTTCTATGTTGAAGCGTTCATTTCCAGTAACACTTTGAATTTTTAGGTATCACTCTGTTTTCTCCTATATTGATAGATGTATTTGGAACTCTAAATCCAACACGGTTTGTGCTAGCTTCTTGAAACTTGACACAGTAAAGTAGTTTCACGTTCTATCTCTATGTTTTGTTTCCTCTTGATGTATCCCTAAGCAGTGACTGGCGAGAAACACTTTCATGGAAAGGGGTTTCCAAGCTTCCAAAAATTACGAATCTCCAGAAATCTCACCAAATATTTTTTCACCCAAACTGGATGATACTTTCAGGTAATGATCAGTACACGAAGGCGACTTGGTTCCCCAAATTTCGTTCTTCTATGTTGAAGCGTTCATTTCCAGTAACAGTTTGAATTTTTAGGTTTCACTCTGTTTTCTCCTATATTGATAGATGTATTTGGAACTCTAAATCCAACACGGTTTGTGCTAGCTTGTTGAAACTTGACACAGTGAAGTAGTTTCACGTTCTATCTCTATGTTTTGTTTCCTCTTGATGTAGCCCTAAGCACTGACTGGCGAGAAACACTTTTATGGAAAGGGGTTGCGAAGCTTCCAAAAATTACGAATCTCCAGAAATCTCAGCCAATATTTTTTCACCCAAACTGGATGATACTTTCAGGTAATGATCAGTACACTAAGGCGACTTTGTTCCCCAAATTTCGTTCTTCTATGTTGAAGCTTTCATTTCCAGTAACTGTTTGAATTTTTAGGTTTCACTCTGTTTTCTCCTATATTGATAGATGTATTTGGAACTCTAAATCCAACACGGATTGTGCTAGCTTCTTGAAACTTGACACAGTAAAGTAGTTTCACGATCTATCTCTATGTTTTGTTTCCTCTTGATGTAGCCCTAAGCAGTGAAGGCGAGAAACACTTTCATGGAAAGGGGTTGCCAAGCTTCCAAAAATTACGAATCTCCAGAAATCTCAGCCAATATTTTTTCTCCCAAACTGGATGATACTTGCAGGTAATGATCAGTACACTAAGGCGACTTGGTTCCCCAAATTTCGTTCTTCTATGTTGAAGCGTTCATTTCCAGTAACAGTTTGAATTTTTAGGTTTCACTCTGTTTTCTCCTATATTCATAGATGTATTTGGAACTCTAAATCCAACACTGTTTGTGCTAGCTTCTTGAAACTTGACACAGTAAAGTAGTTTCACGTTCTATCTCTATGTTTTGTTTCCTCTTGATGTAGCCCTAAGCAGTGACTGGCGAGAAACACTTTCATGGAAAGGGGTTGCCAAGCTTCCAAAAATTACGAATCTCCAGAAATCTCAGCAAATATTTTTTCACCCAAACTGGATGATACTTTCAGGTAATGATCAGTACACTAAGGCGACTTGGTTCCCCAAATTTCGTTCTTCTATGTTGAAGCGTTCATTTCCAGTAACACTTTGAATTTTTAGGTATCACTCTGTTTTCTCCTATATTGATAGATGTATTTGGAACTCTAAATCCAACACGGTTTGTGCTAGCTTCTTGAAACTTGACACAGTAAAGTAGTTTCATGTTCTATCTCTATGTTTTGTTTCATCTTCATGTAGCCCTAAGCACTGAAGGCGAGAAACCCTTTCATGGAAAGGGGTTGCCAAGCTTCCAAAAATTACGAATCTCCAGAAATCTCAGCCAATATTTTTTCACCCAAACTGGTTGATACTTTCAGGTAATGATCAGTAAACGAAGGCGACTTGGTTCCCCAAATTTCGTTCTTCTATGTTGAAGCGTTCATTTCCAGTAACAGTTTGAATTTTTAGGTTTCACTCTGTTTTCTCCTATATTGATAGATGTATTTGGAACTCTAAATCCAGCACGGTTTGTGCTAGCTTCTTGAAACTTGACACAGTAAAGTAGTTTCACGTTCTATCTCTATGTTTTGTTTCCTCTTGATGTAGCCCTAAGCACTGACTGGCGAGAAGCACTTTCATGGAAAGGGGTTGCGATGCTTCCAAAAGTTACGAATCTCCAGAAATCTCAGCAAATATTTTTTAACCCCAAACTGGATGATACTTTCAGGTAATGATCAGTACACGAAGGCGACTTGGTTCCCCAAATTTCGTTCTTCTATGTTGAAGCATTCATTTCCAGTAACAGTTTGAATTTTTAGGTTTCACTCTTTTTTCTCCTATATTGATAGATATATTTGGAACTCTAAATCCAACACGGTTTGTGCTAGCTTCTTGAAACTTGACACAGTAAAGTAGTCTCACGTTCTATCTCTATGGTTTGTTTCCTCTTAATGTAGCCCTAAGCAGTGACTGGCGAGAAGCACTTTCATGGAAAGGGGTTGCCAAGCTTCAAAAAATTACGAATCTCCAGAAATCTCAGCAAATATTTTTTCACCCAAACTGGATGATACTTTCAGGTAATAATCAGTACACTAAGGCGACTTGGTTCCCCAAATTTCGTTCTTCTATGTTGAAGCGTTCATTTCCAGTAACAGTTTGAATTTTTAGGTTTCACTCTGTTTTCTCCTATATTGATAGATGTATTTGGAACTCTAAATCCAACACGGTTTGTGCTAGCTTCTTGAAACTTGACACAGTAAAGTAGTTTCACGTTCTATCTCTATGTTTTGTTTCCTCTTGATGTAGCCCTAAGCACTGAAGGCGAGAAACACTTTCATGGAAAGAGGTTGCCAAGCTTCCAAAAATTACGAATCTCCAGAAATCTCAGCCAATATTTTTTCACCCAAACTGTATGATACTTTCAGGTAATGATCAGTACACTAAGGCGACTTGGTTCCCCAAATTTCGTTCTTCTATGTTGAAGCGTTCATTTCCAGTAACAGTTTGAATTTTTAGGTTTCACTCTGTTTTCTCCTATAATGATAGATGTATTTGGAACTCTAAATCCAACACAGTTTGTGCTAGCTTCTTGAAACTTGACACAATAAAGTAGTTTCACGTTCTATCTCTATGTTTTGTTTCCTCTTGATGTAGCCTTAAGCAGTGACTGGCGAGAAACACTTTCATGGAAAGGGGTTTCCAAGCTTCCAAAAATTACGAATCTCCAGAAATCTCAGCCAGTATTTTTTCACCCAAACTGGATGATACTTTCAGGTAATGATCAGTACACTAAGGCGACTTGGTTCCCCAAATTTCGTTCTTCTATGTTGAAGCGTTCATTTCCAGTAACACTTTGAATTTTTAGGTATCACTCTGTTTTCTCCTATATTGATAGATGTATTTGGAACTCTAAATCCAACACGGTTTGTGCTAGCTTCTTGAAACTTGACACAGTAAAGTAGTTTCACGTTCTATCTCTATGTTTTGTTTCCTCTTGATGTAGCCCTAAGCAGTGACTGGCAAGAAGCACTTTCATGGAAAGGGGTTGCCAAGCTTCCAAAAATTACGAATCTCCAGAAATCTCAGCCAATATTTTTTCACCCAAACTGGATGATACTTTCAGGTAATGATCAGTACACTAAGGCGACTTGGTTCCCCAAATTTCGTTCTTCTATGTTGAAGCGTTCATTTCCAGTAACACTTTGAATTTTTAGGTTTCACTCTGTTTTCTCCTATAATGATAGATGTATTTGGAACTCTAAATCCAACACGGTTTGTGCTAGCTTCTTGAAACTTGACACAGTAAAGTAGTTTCACGTTCTATTTCTATGTTTTGTTTCCTCTTGATGTAGCCCTAAGCAGTGACTGGCAAGAAGCACTTTCATGGAAAGGGGTTGCCAAGCTTCCAAAAATTACGAATCTCCAGAAATCTCAGCCAATATTTTTTCACCCAAACTGGATGATACTTTCAGGTAATGATCAGTACACTAAGGCGACTTGGTTCCCCAAATTTCGTTCTTCTATGTTGAAGCGTTCATTTCCAGTAACACTTTGAATTTTTAGGTATCACTCTGTTTTCTCCTATATTGATAGATGTATTTGGAACTCTAAATCCAACACGGTTTGTGCTAGCTTCTTGAAACTTGACACAGTAAAGTAGTTTCACGTTCTATCTCTATGTTTTGTTTCCTCTTGATGTTGCCCTAAGCGCTGACTGGCGAGAAGCACTTTCATGGAAAGGGGTTGCCAAGCTTCCAAAAATTACGAATCCCCAGAAATCTCAGCCAATATTTTTCACCCAAACTGGATGATACTTTCAGGTAATGATAAGTACAATAAGGCGACTTGGTTCCCCAAATTTCGTTCTTCTATGTTGAAGCGTTCATTTCCAGTAACAGTTTGAATTTTTAGGTTTCACTCTGTTTTCTCCTATATTGATTGATGTATTTGGAACTCTAAATCCAACACGGTTTGTGCTAGCTTCTTGAAACTTGACACAGTAAAGTAGTTTCACGTTCTATCTCTATGTATTGTTTCCTCTTGATTTAGCCCTAAGCAGTGAATGGCGAGAAGCACTTTCATGGAAAGGGGTTGCCAAGCTTCCAAAAATTACGAATCTCCAGAAATCTCAGCAAATATTTTTTCACCCAAACTGGATGATACTTTCAGGTAATGATCAGTAATCGAAGGCGACTTGGTTCCCAAATTTCGTTCTTCTATGTTGAAGCGTTCATTTCCAGTAACAGTTTGAATTTTTAGGTATCACTCTGTTTTCTCCTATATTGATACATGTATTTAGATCTCTAAATCCAACACGGTTTGTGCTAGCTTCTTGAAACTTGACACGGTAAAGTAGTTTCACGTTCTATCTCTATGTTTTGTTTCCTCTTGATGTAGCCCTAAGCACTGACTGGCGAGAAACACTTTCATGCAAAGGGGTTGCCAAGCTTCCAAAAATTACGAATCTCCAGAAATCTCAGCCAATATTCTTTGACCCAAACTAGATGATACGTTCAGGTAATGATCAGTAAACGAAGGCGACTTGGTTCCCCAAATTTCGTTCTTCTATGTTGAAGCGTTCATTTCCAGTAACAGTTTGAATTTTTAGGTTTCACTCTGTTTTCTCCTATATTGATAGATGTATTTGGAACTCTAAATCCAACACGGTTTGTGCTAGCTTCTTGAAACTTGACACAGTAAAGTAGTTTCACGTTCTATCTCTATGTTTTGTTTCCTCTTGATGTAGCCCTAAGCACTGACTGGCGAGAAACACTTTCATGCAAAGGGGTTGCCAAGCTTCCAAAAATTACGAATCTCCAGAAATCACAGCCAATATTTTTTCACCCAAACTGGATGATACTTTCAGGTAATGATGAGTACACTAAGGTGACATGGTTCCCCAAATTTCGTTCTTCTATTGAAGCGTTCATTTCCAGTAACAGTTTGAATTTTTAGGTTTCACTCTGTTTTCTCCTATATTGATAGATGTATTTGAAACTCTAAATCCAACACGGTTTGTGCTAGCTTCTTGAAACTTGACACAGTAAAGTAGTTTCACGTTCTATCTCTATGTTTTGTTTCCTCTTGATTAGCCCTAAGCACTGACTGGCGAGAAACACTTTCATGGAAAGGGGTTGCCAAGCTTCCAAAAATTACGAATCTCCAGAAATCTCAGCAAATATTTTTTCACCCTAACTGGATGATACTTTCAGGTAATGATCAGTACACGAAGGCGACTTGGTTCCCAAATTTCGTTCTTCTATGTTGAAGCGTTCATTTCCAGTAACAGTTTGAATTTTTAGGTTTCACTCTGTTTTCTCCTATATTGATAGATGTATTTGGAACTCTAAATCCAACACGGTTTGTGCTAGCTTCTTGAAACTTGACACAGTAAAGTAGTTTCACGTTCTATCTCTATGTTTTGTTTCCTCTTGATGTAGCCCTAAGCGCTGACTGGCGAGAAGCACTTTCATGGAAAGGGGTTGCCTAGCTTCCAAAAATTACGAATCTCCAGAAATCTCAGCAAATATTTTTTCACCCAAACTGGATGATACTTTCAGGTAACCATCAGTACACTAAGGCGACTTGGTTCCCCAAATTTCGTTTTTCTATGTTGAAGCGTTCATTTCCAGTAACAGTTTGAATTTTTAGGTATCACTCTGTTTTCTCCTATATTGATAGATGTATTTGGATCTCTAAATCCAACACGGTTTGTGCTAGCTTCTTGAAACTTGACACAGTAATGTAGTTTCACGTTCTATCTCTATGTTTTGTTTCCTCTTGAAGTAGCCCTAAGCAGTGACTGGCGAGAAGCACTTTCATGGAAAGGGTTTGCCAAGCTTCCAAAAATTACGAATCTCCAGAAATCTCAGCCAATATTTTTTCACCCAAAGTGGATGATACTTTCAGGTAATGATGAGTACACTAAGGCGACTTGGTTCCCCAAATTTCGTTCTTCTTTGTTGAAGCGTTCATTTCCAGTAACAGTTTGAATTTTTAGTTTTCACTCTGTTTTCTCCTATATTGATAGATGTATTTGGAACTCTGAATCCAACACGGTTTGTGCTAGCTTCTTGAAACTTGACACAGTAAAGTAGTTTCACGTTCTATCTCTATGTTTTGTTTCCTCTTGATGTAGCCCTAAGCACTGACTGGCGAGAAACACTTTCATGGAAAGGGGTTGCCAAGCTTCCAAAAATTACGAATCTCCAGAAATCTCAGCAAATATTTTTTCACCCAAACTGGATGATACTTTCAGGTAATGATCAGTACACGAAGGCGACTTGGTTCCCCAAATTTCGTTCTTCTATGTTGAAGCGTTCATTTCCAGTAACAGTTTGAATTTTTAGGTTTCACTCTGTTTTCTCCTATATTGATAGATGTATTTGGAACTCTAAATCCAACACGGTTTGTGCTAGCTTCTTGAATCTTGACACAGTAAAGTAGTTTCAGGTTCTATCTCTATGGTTTGTTTCCTCTTGATGTAGCCCTAAACAGTGACTGTCGAAAAACACTTTCATGGAAAGGGGTTGCCAAGCTTCCAAAAATTACGAATCTCTAGAAATCTCAGCCAATATTTTTTCACCCAAACTGGATGATACTTTCAGGTAATGATGAGTACAATAAGGCGACTTGGTTCCCCAAATTTCGTTCTTCTATGTTGAAGCGTTCATTTCCAGTAACAGTTTGAATTTTTAGGTATCACTCTGTTTTCTCCTATATTGATACATGTATTTGGATCTCTAAATCCAACACGGTTTGTGCTAGCTTCTTGAAACTTGACACGGTAAAGTAGTTTCACGTTCTATCTCTATGTTTTGTTTCCTCTTGATGTAGCCCTAAGCACTGACTGGCGAGAAACACTTTCATGCAAAGGGGTTGCCAAGCTTCCAAAAATTACGAATCTCCAGAAATCTCAGCCAATATTCTTTCACCCAAAATAGATGATACTTTCAGGTAATGATCAGTAAACGAAGGCGACTTGGTTCCCCAAATTTCGTTCTTCTATGTTGAAGCGTTCATTTCCAGTAACAGTTTGAATTTTTAGGTTTCACTCTGTTTTCTCCTATATTGATAGATGTATTTGGAACTCTAAATCCAACACGGTTTGTGCTAGCTTCTTGAAACTTGACACAGTAAAGTAGTTTCACGTTCTATCTCTATGTTTTGTTTCCTCTTGATGTAGCCCTAAGCAGTGACTGGCGAGAAGCACTTTCATGCAAAGGGTTTGCCAAGCTTCCAAAAATTACGAATCTCCAGAAATCTCAGCCAATATTTTTTCACCCAAACTGGATGATACTTTCAGGTAATGATGAGTACACTAAGGTGACTTGGTTCGCCAAATTTTGTTCTTCTATTGAAGCGTTCATTTCCAGTAACAGTTTGAATTTTTAGGTTTCACTCTGTTTTCTCCTATATTGATAGATGTATTTGGAACTCTAAATCCAACACGGTTTGTGCTAGCTTCTTGAAACTTGACACAGTAAAGTAGTTTCACGTTCTATCTCTACGTTTTGTTTCCTCTTGATGTAGCCCTAAGCGCTGACTGGCGAGAAGCACTTTCATGGAAAGGGGTTGCCAAGCTTCCAAAAATTACGAATCTCCAGCAATCTCAGCAAATATGTTTTCACCCTAACTGGATGATACTTTCAGGTAATGATCAGTACACTAAGGCGACTTGGTTCCCCAAATTTCGTTCTTCTATGTTGAAGCGTTCATTTCCAGTAACAGTTTGAATTTTTAGGTTTCACTCTGTTTTCTCCTACATTGATAGATGTATTTGGAACTCTAAATCCAACACGGTTTGTGCTAGCTTCTTGAAACTTGACACAGTAAAGTAGTTTCACGTTCTATCTCTATGTTTTGTTTCCTCTTGATGTAGCCGTAAGCGCTGACTGGCGAGAAACACTTTCATGCAATGGGGTTGCCAAGCTTCCAAATATTATGAATCTCCAGAAATCTCAGCAAATATTTTTTCACCCAAACTGGATGATACTTTCAGGTAATCATCAGTACACTAAGGCGACTTGGTTCCCCAACTTTCGTTCTTCTATGTTGAAGCGTTCATTTCCAGTAACAGTTTGAATTTTTAGGTTTCACTCTGTTTTCTCCTATATTGATAGATGTATTTGGAACTCTAAATCCAACACGGTTTGTGCTAGCTTCTTGAAACTTGACACAGTAAAGTAGTTTCACGTTCAATCTCTATGTTTTGTTTCCTCTTGATGTAGCCCTAAGCGCTGACTGGCGAGAAGCACTTTCATGGAAAGGGTTTGCCTAGCTTCCAAAAATTACGAATCTCCAGAAATCTCAGCAAATATTTTTTCACCCAAACTGGATGATACTTTCAGGTAACCATCAGTACACTAAGGCGACTTGGTTCCCCAAATTTCGTTTTTCTATGTTGAAGCGTTCATTTCCAGTAACAGTTTGAATTTTTAGGTATCACTCTGTTTTCTCCTATATTGATAGATGTATTTGGAACTCTAAATCCAACACGGTTTGTGCTAGCTTCTTGAATCTTGACACAGTAAAGTAGTTTCAGGTTCTATCTCTATGGTTTGTTTCCTCTTGATGTAGCCCTAAACAGTGACTGTCGAAAAACACTTTCATGGAAAGGGGTTGCCAAGCTTCCAAAAATTACGAATCTCTAGAAATCTCAGCCAATATTTTTTCACCCAAACTGGATGATACTTTCAGGTAATGATGAGTACAATAAGGCGACTTGGTTCCCCAAATTTCGTTCTTCTATGTTGAAGCGTTCATTTCCAGTAACAGTTTGAATTTTTAGGTATCACTCTGTTTTCTCCTATATTGATACATGTATTTGGATCTCTAAATCCAACACGGTTTGTGCTAGCTTCTTGAAACTTGACACGGTAAAGTAGTTTCACGTTCTATCTCTATGTTTTGTTTCCTCTTGATGTAGCCCTAAGCACTGACTGGCGAGAAACACTTTCATGCAAAGGGGTTGCCAAGCTTCCAAAAATTACGAATCTCCAGAAATCTCAGCCAATATTCTTTCACCCAAACTAGATGATACTTTCAGGTAATGATCAGTAAACGAAGGCGACTTGGTTCCCCAAATTTCGTTCTTCTATGTTGAAGCGTTCATTTCCAGTAACAGTTTGAATTTTTAGGTTTCACTCTGTTTTCTCCTATATTGATAGATGTATTTGGAACTCTAAATCCAACACGGTTTGTGCTAGCTTCTTGAAACTTGACACAGTAAAGTAGTTTCACGTTCTATCTCTATGTTTTGTTTCCTCTTGATGTAGCCCTAAGCAGTGACTGGCGAGAAGCACTTTCATGCAAAGGGGTTGCCAAGCTTCCAAAAATTACGAATCTCCAGAAATCTCAGCCAATATTTTTTCACCCAAACTGGATGATACTTTCAGGTAATGATGAGTACACTAAGGTGACTTGGTTCGCCAAATTTTGTTCTTCTATTGAAGCGTTCATTTCCAGTAACAGTTTGAATTTTTAGGTTTCACTCTGTTTTCTCCTATATTGATAGATGTATTTTTCACTCTAAATCCAACACGGTGTGTGCTAGCTTCTTGAAACTTGACACAGTAAAGTAGTTTCACGTTCTATCTCTAAGTTTTGTTTCCTCTTGATGTAGCCCTAAGCACTGACTGGCGAGAAACACTTTCATGGAAAGGGGTTGCCAAGCTTCCAAAAATTACGAATCTCCAGAAATCTCAGCAAATATTTTTTCACCCTAACTGGATGATACTTTCAGGTAATGATCAGTACACGAAGGCGACTTGGTTCCCAAATTTCGTTCTTCTATGTTGAATCGTTCATTTCCAGTAACAGTTTGAATTTTTAGGTTTCACTCTGTTTTCTCCTATATTGATAGATGTATTTGGAACTCTAAATCCAACACGGTTTGTGCTAGCTTCTTGAAACTTGACACAGTAAAGTAGTTTCACGTTCTATCTCTACGTTTTGTTTCCTCTTGATATAGCCCTAAGCGCTGACTGGCGAGAAGCACTTTCATGGAAAGGGGTTGCCAAGCTTCCAAAAATTACGAATCTCCAGAAATCTCAGCCAATATTTTTTCACCCAAACTGGATGATACTTTCAGGTAATCATCAGTACACGAAGGCGACTTGGTTCCCCAAATTTCGTTCTTCTATGTTGAAGCGTTCATTTCCAGTAACAGTTTGAATTTTTAGGTCTCACTCTGTTTTCTCCTATATTGATAGATGTATTTGGAACTCTAAATCCAACACGGTTTGTGCTAGCTTCTTGAATCTTGACACAGTAAAGTAGTTTCAGGTTCTATCTCTATGGTTTGTTTCCTCTTGATTTAGCCCAAGCAGTGAATGGCGAGAAGCACTTTCATGGAAAGGGGTTACCAAGCTTCCAAAAATTACGAATCTCCAGAAATCTCAGCAAATATTTTTTCACCCAAACTGGATGATACTTTCAGGTAATGATCAGTAATGGAAGGCGACTTGATTCCCCAAATTTCGTTCTTCTATGTTGAAGCGTTCATTTCCAGTAACAGTTTGAATTTTTAGGTTTCACTCTGATTTCTCCTATATTGATAGATGTATTTGGAACTCTAAATCCAACACGGTTTGTGCTAGCTTCTTGAAACTTGACACAGTAAAGTAGTCTCACGTTCTATCTCTACGTTTTGTTTCCTCTTGATGTAGCCCAAAGCACTGACTGGCGAGAAGCACTTTCATGGAAAGGGGTTGCGATGCTTCCAAAAGTTACGAATCTCCAGAAATCTCAGCAAATATTTTTTAACCCCAAACTGGATGATACTTTCAGGTAATGATCAGTACACGAAGGCGACTTGGTTCCCCAAATTTCATTCTTCTATGTTGAAGCGTTCATTTCCAGTAACAGTTTGAATTTTTAGCTTTCACTCTTTTTTCTCCTATATTGATAGATGTATTTGGAACTCTAAATCCAACACAGTTTGTGCTAGCTTCCTAAAACTTGACATAGTAAAGTAGTTTCACGTTCTATTTCTATGTTTTGTTTCCTCTTGATGTAGCCCTAAGCACTGAAGGCGAGAAACACTTTCATGGAAAGAGGTTGCCAAGCTTCCAAAAATTACGTATCTCCAGAAATCTCAGCCAATATTTTTTCACCCAAACTGGATGATACTTTCAGGTAATGATCAGTACACTAAGGCGACTTGGTTCCCCAAATTTCGTTCTTCTATGTTGAAGCGTTCATTTCCAGTAACACTTTGAATTTTTAGGTTTCACTCTGTTTTCTCCTATATTGATAGATGTATTTGGAACTCTAAATCCAACACGGTTTGTGCTAGCTTCTTGAAACTTGACACAGTAAAGTAGTTTCACGTTCTATCTCTATGTTTTGTTTCCTCTTGATGTAGCCCTAAGCACTGACTGGCGAGAAACACTTTCATGGAAAGGGGTTGCCAAGCTTCCAAAAATTACGAATCTCCAGAAATCTCAGCAAATATTTTTTCACCCAAACTGGATGATACTTTCAGGTAATGATCAGTACACGAAGGCGACTTGGTTCCCCAAATTTCGTTCTTCTATGTTGAAGCGTTCATTTCCAGTAACAGTTTGAATTTTTAGTTTTCACTCTGTTTTCTCCTATATTGATAGATGTATTTGGAACTCTGAATCCAACACGGTTTGTGCTAGCTTCTTGAAACTTGACACAGTAAAGTAGTTTCACGTTCTATCTCTATGTTTTGTTTCCTCTTGATGTAGCCCTAAGCACTGACTGGCGAGAAACACTTTCATGGAAAGGGGTTGCCAAGCTTCCAAAAATTACGAATCTCCAGAAATCTCAGCAAATATTTTTTCACCCAAACTGGATGATACTTTCAGGTAATGATCAGTACACGAAGGCGACTTGGTTCCCCAAATTTCGTTCTTCTATGTTGAAGCGTTCATTTCCAGTAACAGTTTGAATTTTTAGGTTTCACTCTGTTTTCTCCTATATTGATAGATGTATTTGGAACTCTAAATCCAACACGGTTTGTGCTAGCTTCTTGAATCTTGACACAGTAAAGTAGTTTCAGGTTCTATCTCTATGGTTTGTTTCCTCTTGATGTAGCCCTAAACAGTGACTGTCGAAAAACACTTTCATGGAAAGGGGTTGCCAAGCTTCCAAAAATTACGAATCTCTAGAAATCTCAGCCAATATTTTTTCACCCAAACTGGATGATACTTTCAGGTAATGATGAGTACAATAAGGCGACTTGGTTCCCCAAATTTCGTTCTTCTATGTTGAAGCGTTCATTTCCAGTAACAGTTTGAATTTTTAGGTATCACTCTGTTTTCTCCTATATTGATACATGTATTTGGATCTCTAAATCCAACACGGTTTGTGCTAGCTTCTTGAAACTTGACACGGTAAAGTAGTTTCACGTTCTATCTCTATGTTTTGTTTCCTCTTGATGTAGCCCTAAGCACTGACTGGCGAGAAACACTTTCATGCAAAGGGGTTGCCAAGCTTCCAAAAATTACGAATCTCCAGAAATCTCAGCCAATATTCTTTCACCCAAAATAGATGATACTTTCAGGTAATGATCAGTAAACGAAGGCGACTTGGTTCCCCAAATTTCGTTCTTCTATGTTGAAGCGTTCATTTCCAGTAACAGTTTGAATTTTTAGGTTTCACTCTGTTTTCTCCTATATTGATAGATGTATTTGGAACTCTAAATCCAACACGGTTTGTGCTAGCTTCTTGAAACTTGACACAGTAAAGTAGTTTCACGTTCTATCTCTATGTTTTGTTTCCTCTTGATGTAGCCCTAAGCAGTGACTGGCGAGAAGCACTTTCATGCAAAGGGTTTGCCAAGCTTCCAAAAATTACGAATCTCCAGAAATCTCAGCCAATATTTTTTCACCCAAACTGGATGATACTTTCAGGTAATGATGAGTACACTAAGGTGACTTGGTTCGCCAAATTTTGTTCTTCTATTGAAGCGTTCATTTCCAGTAACAGTTTGAATTTTTAGGTTTCACTCTGTTTTCTCCTATATTGATAGATGTATTTGGAACTCTAAATCCAACACGGTTTGTGCTAGCTTCTTGAAACTTGACACAGTAAAGTAGTTTCACGTTCTATCTCTACGTTTTGTTTCCTCTTGATGTAGCCCTAAGCGCTGACTGGCGAGAAGCACTTTCATGGAAAGGGGTTGCCAAGCTTCCAAAAATTACGAATCTCCAGCAATCTCAGCAAATATGTTTTCACCCTAACTGGATGATACTTTCAGGTAATGATCAGTACACTAAGGCGACTTGGTTCCCCAAATTTCGTTCTTCTATGTTGAAGCGTTCATTTCCAGTAACAGTTTGAATTTTTAGGTTTCACTCTGTTTTCTCCTACATTGATAGATGTATTTGGAACTCTAAATCCAACACGGTTTGTGCTAGCTTCTTGAAACTTGACACAGTAAAGTAGTTTCACGTTCTATCTCTATGTTTTGTTTCCTCTTGATGTAGCCGTAAGCGCTGACTGGCGAGAAACACTTTCATGCAATGGGGTTGCCAAGCTTCCAAATATTATGAATCTCCAGAAATCTCAGCAAATATTTTTTCACCCAAACTGGATGATACTTTCAGGTAATCATCAGTACACTAAGGCGACTTGGTTCCCCAACTTTCGTTCTTCTATGTTGAAGCGTTCATTTCCAGTAACAGTTTGAATTTTTAGGTTTCACTCTGTTTTCTCCTATATTGATAGATGTATTTGGAACTCTAAATCCAACACGGTTTGTGCTAGCTTCTTGAAACTTGACACAGTAAAGTAGTTTCACGTTCAATCTCTATGTTTTGTTTCCTCTTGATGTAGCCCTAAGCGCTGACTGGCGAGAAGCACTTTCATGGAAAGGGTTTGCCTAGCTTCCAAAAATTACGAATCTCCAGAAATCTCAGCAAATATTTTTTCACCCAAACTGGATGATACTTTCAGGTAACCATCAGTACACTAAGGCGACTTGGTTCCCCAAATTTCGTTTTTCTATGTTGAAGCGTTCATTTCCAGTAACAGTTTGAATTTTTAGGTATCACTCTGTTTTCTCCTATATTGATAGATGTATTTGGAACTCTAAATCCAACACGGTTTGTGCTAGCTTCTTGAATCTTGACACAGTAAAGTAGTTTCAGGTTCTATCTCTATGGTTTGTTTCCTCTTGATGTAGCCCTAAACAGTGACTGTCGAAAAACACTTTCATGGAAAGGGGTTGCCAAGCTTCCAAAAATTACGAATCTCTAGAAATCTCAGCCAATATTTTTTCACCCAAACTGGATGATACTTTCAGGTAATGATGAGTACAATAAGGCGACTTGGTTCCCCAAATTTCGTTCTTCTATGTTGAAGCGTTCATTTCCAGTAACAGTTTGAATTTTTAGGTATCACTCTGTTTTCTCCTATATTGATACATGTATTTGGATCTCTAAATCCAACACGGTTTGTGCTAGCTTCTTGAAACTTGACACGGTAAAGTAGTTTCACGTTCTATCTCTATGTTTTGTTTCCTCTTGATGTAGCCCTAAGCACTGACTGGCGAGAAACACTTTCATGCAAAGGGGTTGCCAAGCTTCCAAAAATTACGAATCTCCAGAAATCTCAGCCAATATTCTTTCACCCAAACTAGATGATACTTTCAGGTAATGATCAGTAAACGAAGGCGACTTGGTTCCCCAAATTTCGTTCTTCTATGTTGAAGCGTTCATTTCCAGTAACAGTTTGAATTTTTAGGTTTCACTCTGTTTTCTCCTATATTGATAGATGTATTTGGAACTCTAAATCCAACACGGTTTGTGCTAGCTTCTTGAAACTTGACACAGTAAAGTAGTTTCACGTTCTATCTCTATGTTTTGTTTCCTCTTGATGTAGCCCTAAGCAGTGACTGGCGAGAAGCACTTTCATGCAAAGGGGTTGCCAAGCTTCCAAAAATTACGAATCTCCAGAAATCTCAGCCAATATTTTTTCACCCAAACTGGATGATACTTTCAGGTAATGATGAGTACACTAAGGTGACTTGGTTCGCCAAATTTTGTTCTTCTATTGAAGCGTTCATTTCCAGTAACAGTTTGAATTTTTAGGTTTCACTCTGTTTTCTCCTATATTGATAGATGTATTTTTCACTCTAAATCCAACACGGTGTGTGCTAGCTTCTTGAAACTTGACACAGTAAAGTAGTTTCACGTTCTATCTCTAAGTTTTGTTTCCTCTTGATGTAGCCCTAAGCACTGACTGGCGAGAAACACTTTCATGGAAAGGGGTTGCCAAGCTTCCAAAAATTACGAATCTCCAGAAATCTCAGCAAATATTTTTTCACCCTAACTGGATGATACTTTCAGGTAATGATCAGTACACGAAGGCGACTTGGTTCCCAAATTTCGTTCTTCTATGTTGAATCGTTCATTTCCAGTAACAGTTTGAATTTTTAGGTTTCACTCTGTTTTCTCCTATATTGATAGATGTATTTGGAACTCTAAATCCAACACGGTTTGTGCTAGCTTCTTGAAACTTGACACAGTAAAGTAGTTTCACGTTCTATCTCTACGTTTTGTTTCCTCTTGATATAGCCCTAAGCGCTGACTGGCGAGAAGCACTTTCATGGAAAGGGGTTGCCAAGCTTCCAAAAATTACGAATCTCCAGAAATCTCAGCCAATATTTTTTCACCCAAACTGGATGATACTTTCAGGTAATCATCAGTACACGAAGGCGACTTGGTTCCCCAAATTTCGTTCTTCTATGTTGAAGCGTTCATTTCCAGTAACAGTTTGAATTTTTAGGTCTCACTCTGTTTTCTCCTATATTGATAGATGTATTTGGAACTCTAAATCCAACACGGTTTGTGCTAGCTTCTTGAATCTTGACACAGTAAAGTAGTTTCAGGTTCTATCTCTATGGTTTGTTTCCTCTTGATTTAGCCCAAGCAGTGAATGGCGAGAAGCACTTTCATGGAAAGGGGTTACCAAGCTTCCAAAAATTACGAATCTCCAGAAATCTCAGCAAATATTTTTTCACCCAAACTGGATGATACTTTCAGGTAATGATCAGTAATGGAAGGCGACTTGATTCCCCAAATTTCGTTCTTCTATGTTGAAGCGTTCATTTCCAGTAACAGTTTGAATTTTTAGGTTTCACTCTGATTTCTCCTATATTGATAGATGTATTTGGAACTCTAAATCCAACACGGTTTGTGCTAGCTTCTTGAAACTTGACACAGTAAAGTAGTCTCACGTTCTATCTCTACGTTTTGTTTCCTCTTGATGTAGCCCAAAGCACTGACTGGCGAGAAGCACTTTCATGGAAAGGGGTTGCGATGCTTCCAAAAGTTACGAATCTCCAGAAATCTCAGCAAATATTTTTTAACCCCAAACTGGATGATACTTTCAGGTAATGATCAGTACACGAAGGCGACTTGGTTCCCCAAATTTCATTCTTCTATGTTGAAGCGTTCATTTCCAGTAACAGTTTGAATTTTTAGCTTTCACTCTTTTTTCTCCTATATTGATAGATGTATTTGGAACTCTAAATCCAACACAGTTTGTGCTAGCTTCCTAAAACTTGACATAGTAAAGTAGTTTCACGTTCTATTTCTATGTTTTGTTTCCTCTTGATGTAGCCCTAAGCACTGAAGGCGAGAAACACTTTCATGGAAAGAGGTTGCCAAGCTTCCAAAAATTACGTATCTCCAGAAATCTCAGCCAATATTTTTTCACCCAAACTGGATGATACTTTCAGGTAATGATCAGTACACTAAGGCGACTTGGTTCCCCAAATTTCGTTCTTCTATGTTGAAGCGTTCATTTCCAGTAACACTTTGAATTTTTAGGTTTCACTCTGTTTTCTCCTATATTGATAGATGTATTTGGAACTCTAAATCCAACACGGTTTGTGCTAGCTTCTTGAAACTTGACACAGTAAAGTAGTTTCACGTTCTATCTCTATGTTTTGTTTCCTCTTGATGTAGCCCTAAGCAGTGAATGGCGAGAAACAATTTCATGGAAAGGGGTTGCCAAGCTTCCAAAAATTACGAATCTCCAGAAATCTCAGCCAATATTTTTTCACCCAAACTGGATGATACTTTCAGGTAATGATCAGTACACTAAGGCGACTTGATTCCCCAAATTTCGTTCTTCTATGTTGAAGCGTTCATTTCCAGTAACAGTTTGAATTTTTAGGTTTCACTCTGTTTTCTCCTATATTGATAGATGTATTTGGAACTCTAAATCCAACACGGTTTGTGCTAGCTTCTTGAAACTTGACACAGTAAAGTAGTTTCACGTTCTATCTCTATGGTTTGTTTCCTCTTGATGTAGCCCTAAGCAGTGACTGGCGAGAAGCACTTTCATGGAAAGGGGTTGCGATGCTTCCAAAAGTTACGAATCTCCAGAAATCTCAGCAAATATTTTTTAACCCCAAACTGGATGATACTTTCAGGTAATGATCAGTACATGAAGGTGACTTGGTTCCCCAAATTTCGTTCTTCTATGTTGAAGCGTTCATTTCCAGTAACAGTTTGAATTTTTAGGTTTCACTCTTTTTTCTCCTATATTGATAGATGTATTTGGAACTCTAAATCCAACACGGTTTGTGCTAGCTTCCTAAAACTTGACATAGTAAAGTAGTTTCACGTTCTATCTCTATGTTTTGTTTCCTCTTGATGTAGCCCTAAGCACTGAAGGCGAGAAACACTTTCATGGAAAGAGGTTGCCAAGCTTCCAAAAATTACGTATCTCCAGAAATCTCAGCCAATATTTTTTCACCCAAACTGGATGATACTTTCAGGTAATGATCAGTACACTAAGGCGACTTGGTTCCCCAAATTTCGTTCTTCTATGTTGAAGCGTTCATTTCCAGTAACAGTTTGAATTTTTAGGTTTCACTCTGTTTTCTCCTATATTGATAGATGTATTCGGAACTCTAAATCCAACACGGTTTGTGCTAGCTTCTTGAAACTTGACACAGTAAAGTAGTTTCACGTTCTATCTCTATGGTTTGTTTCCTCTTGATGTAGCCCTAAGCAGTGACTGGCGAGAAGCACTTTCATGGAAAGGGGTTGCCAAGCTTCCAAAAATTACGAATCTCCAGAAATCTCAGCAAATATTTTTTCACCCAAACTGGAAAATACTTTCAGGTAATGATCAGTACACTAAGGCGACTTGGTTCCCCAAATTTCGTTCTTCTATGTTGAAGCGTTCATTTCCAGTAACAGTTTGAATTTTTAGGTTTCACTCTGTTTTCTCCTATATTGATAGATGTATTTGGAACTCTAAATCCAACACGGTTTGTGCTAGCTTCCTAAAACTTGACATAGTAAAGTAGTTTCAGGTTCTATCTCTATGTTTTGTTTCCTCTTGATGTAGCCCTAAGCACTGAAGGCGAGAAACACTTTCATGGAAAGAGGTTGCCAAGCTTCCAAAAATTACGTATCTCCAGAAATCTCAGCCAATATTTTTTCACCCAAACTGGATGATACTTTCAGGTAATGATCAGTACACTAAGGCGACTTGGTTCCCCAAATTTCGTTCTTCTATGTTGAAGCGTTCATTTCCAGTAACAGTTTGAATTTTTAGGTTTCACTCTGTTTTCTCCTATATTGATAGATGTATTTGGAACTCTAAATGCAACACGGTTTGTGCTAGCTTCTTGAAACTTGACACAGTAAAGTAGTTTCACGTTCTATCTCTATGGTTTGTTTCCTCTTGATGTAGCCCTAAGCAGTGACTGGCGAGAACCACTTTCATGGAAAGGGGTTGCCAAGCTTCCAAAAATTACGAATCTCCAGAAATCTCAGTAAATATTTTTTCACCCAAACTGGAAAATACTTTCAGGTAATGATCAGTACACTAAGGCGACTTGGTTCCCCAAATTTCGTTCTTCTATGTTGAAGCGTTCATTTCCAGTAACAGTTTGAATTTTTAGGTTTCACTCTGTTTTCTCCTATATTGATAGATGTATTTGGAACTCTAAATCCAACACGGTTTGTGCTAGCTTCTTGAAACTGGACACAGTGAAGTAGTTTCACGTTCTATCTCTATGTTTTGTTTCCTCTTGATGTAGCCCTAAGCAGTGACTGGCGAGAAACACTTTCATGGAAAGGGGTTGCCAAGCTTCCAAAAATTACGAATCTCCAGGAATCTCAGCAAATATTTTTTCACCCAAACTGGATGATACTTTCAGGTAATGATCAGTACACTAAGGCGACTTGGTTCCCCAAATTTCGTTCTTCTATGTTGAAGCGTTCATTTCCAGTAACACTTTGAATTTTTAGGTATCACTCTGTTTTCTCCTATATTGATAGATGTATTTGGAACTCTAAATCCAACACGGTTTGTGCTAGCTTCTTGAAACTTGACACAGTAAAGTAGTTTCATGTTCTATCTCTATGTTTTGTTTCCTCTTGATGTAGCCCTAAGCACTGAAGGCGAGAAACCCTTTCATGGAAAGGGGTTGCCAAGCTTCCAAAAATTACGAATCTCCAGAAATCTCATCCAATATTTTTTCACCCAAACTGGTTGATACTTTCAGGTAATGATCAGTAAACGAAGGCGACTTGGTTCCCCAAATTTCGTTCTTCTATGTTGAAGCGTTCATTTCCAGTAACAGTTTGAATTTTTAGGTTTCACTCTGTTTTCTCCTATATTGATAGATGTATTTTTCACTCTAAATCCAACACGGTGTGTGCTAGCTTCTTGAAACTTGACACAGTAAAGTAGTTTCACGTTCTATCTCTAAGTTTTGTTTCCTCTTGATGTAGCCCTAAGCACTGACTGGCGAGAAACACTTTCATGGAAAGGGGTTGCCAAGCTTCCAAAAATTACGAATCTCCAGAAATCTCAGCAAATATTTTTTCACCCTAACTGGATGATACTTTCAGGTAATGATCAGTACACGAAGGCGACTTGGTTCCCAAATTTCGTTCTTCTATGTTGAATCGTTCATTTCCAGTAACAGTTTGAATTTTTAGGTTTCACTCTGTTTTCTCCTATATTGATAGATGTATTTGGAACTCTAAATCCAACACGGTTTGTGCTAGCTTCTTGAAACTTGACACAGTAAAGTAGTTTCACGTTCTATCTCTACGTTTTGTTTCCTCTTGATATAGCCCTAAGCGCTGACTGGCGAGAAGCACTTTCATGGAAAGGGGTTGCCAAGCTTCCAAAAATTACGAATCTCCAGAAATCTCAGCCAATATTTTTTCACCCAAACTGGATGATACTTTCAGGTAATCATCAGTACACGAAGGCGACTTGGTTCCCCAAATTTCGTTCTTCTATGTTGAAGCGTTCATTTCCAGTAACAGTTTGAATTTTTAGGTCTCACTCTGTTTTCTCCTATATTGATAGATGTATTTGGAACTCTAAATCCAACACGGTTTGTGCTAGCTTCTTGAATCTTGACACAGTAAAGTAGTTTCAGGTTCTATCTCTATGGTTTGTTTCCTCTTGATTTAGCCCAAGCAGTGAATGGCGAGAAGCACTTTCATGGAAAGGGGTTACCAAGCTTCCAAAAATTACGAATCTCCAGAAATCTCAGCAAATATTTTTTCACCCAAACTGGATGATACTTTCAGGTAATGATCAGTAATGGAAGGCGACTTGATTCCCCAAATTTCGTTCTTCTATGTTGAAGCGTTCATTTCCAGTAACAGTTTGAATTTTTAGGTTTCACTCTGATTTCTCCTATATTGATAGATGTATTTGGAACTCTAAATCCAACACGGTTTGTGCTAGCTTCTTGAAACTTGACACAGTAAAGTAGTCTCACGTTCTATCTCTACGTTTTGTTTCCTCTTGATGTAGCCCAAAGCACTGACTGGCGAGAAGCACTTTCATGGAAAGGGGTTGCGATGCTTCCAAAAGTTACGAATCTCCAGAAATCTCAGCAAATATTTTTTAACCCCAAACTGGATGATACTTTCAGGTAATGATCAGTACACGAAGGCGACTTGGTTCCCCAAATTTCATTCTTCTATGTTGAAGCGTTCATTTCCAGTAACAGTTTGAATTTTTAGCTTTCACTCTTTTTTCTCCTATATTGATAGATGTATTTGGAACTCTAAATCCAACACAGTTTGTGCTAGCTTCCTAAAACTTGACATAGTAAAGTAGTTTCACGTTCTATTTCTATGTTTTGTTTCCTCTTGATGTAGCCCTAAGCACTGAAGGCGAGAAACACTTTCATGGAAAGAGGTTGCCAAGCTTCCAAAAATTACGTATCTCCAGAAATCTCAGCCAATATTTTTTCACCCAAACTGGATGATACTTTCAGGTAATGATCAGTACACTAAGGCGACTTGGTTCCCCAAATTTCGTTCTTCTATGTTGAAGCGTTCATTTCCAGTAACACTTTGAATTTTTAGGTTTCACTCTGTTTTCTCCTATATTGATAGATGTATTTGGAACTCTAAATCCAACACGGTTTGTGCTAGCTTCTTGAAACTTGACACAGTAAAGTAGTTTCACGTTCTATCTCTATGTTTTGTTTCCTCTTGATGTAGCCCTAAGCAGTGAATGGCGAGAAACAATTTCATGGAAAGGGGTTGCCAAGCTTCCAAAAATTACGAATCTCCAGAAATCTCAGCCAATATTTTTTCACCCAAACTGGATGATACTTTCAGGTAATGATCAGTACACTAAGGCGACTTGATTCCCCAAATTTCGTTCTTCTATGTTGAAGCGTTCATTTCCAGTAACAGTTTGAATTTTTAGGTTTCACTCTGTTTTCTCCTATATTGATAGATGTATTTGGAACTCTAAATCCAACACGGTTTGTGCTAGCTTCTTGAAACTTGACACAGTAAAGTAGTTTCACGTTCTATCTCTATGGTTTGTTTCCTCTTGATGTAGCCCTAAGCAGTGACTGGCGAGAAGCACTTTCATGGAAAGGGGTTGCGATGCTTCCAAAAGTTACGAATCTCCAGAAATCTCAGCAAATATTTTTTAACCCCAAACTGGATGATACTTTCAGGTAATGATCAGTACATGAAGGTGACTTGGTTCCCCAAATTTCGTTCTTCTATGTTGAAGCGTTCATTTCCAGTAACAGTTTGAATTTTTAGGTTTCACTCTTTTTTCTCCTATATTGATAGATGTATTTGGAACTCTAAATCCAACACGGTTTGTGCTAGCTTCCTAAAACTTGACATAGTAAAGTAGTTTCACGTTCTATCTCTATGTTTTGTTTCCTCTTGATGTAGCCCTAAGCACTGAAGGCGAGAAACACTTTCATGGAAAGAGGTTGCCAAGCTTCCAAAAATTACGTATCTCCAGAAATCTCAGCCAATATTTTTTCACCCAAACTGGATGATACTTTCAGGTAATGATCAGTACACTAAGGCGACTTGGTTCCCCAAATTTCGTTCTTCTATGTTGAAGCGTTCATTTCCAGTAACAGTTTGAATTTTTAGGTTTCACTCTGTTTTCTCCTATATTGATAGATGTATTCGGAACTCTAAATCCAACACGGTTTGTGCTAGCTTCTTGAAACTTGACACAGTAAAGTAGTTTCACGTTCTATCTCTATGGTTTGTTTCCTCTTGATGTAGCCCTAAGCAGTGACTGGCGAGAAGCACTTTCATGGAAAGGGGTTGCCAAGCTTCCAAAAATTACGAATCTCCAGAAATCTCAGTAAATATTTTTTCACCCAAACTGGAAAATACTTTCAGGTAATGATCAGTACACTAAGGCGACTTGGTTCCCCAAATTTCGTTCTTCTATGTTGAAGCGTTCATTTCCAGTAACAGTTTGAATTTTTAGGTTTCACTCTGTTTTCTCCTATATTGATAGATGTATTTGGAACTCTAAATCCAACACGGTTTGTGCTAGCTTCCTAAAACTTGACATAGTAAAGTAGTTTCACGTTCTATCTCTATGTTTTGTTTCCTCTTGATGTAGCCCTAAGCACTGAAGGCGAGAAACACTTTCATGGAAAGAGGTTGCCAAGCTTCCAAAAATTACGTATCTCCAGAAATCTCAGCCAATATTTTTTCACCCAAACTGGATGATACTTTCAGGTAATGATCAGTACACTAAGGCGACTTGGTTCCCCAAATTTCGTTCTTCTATGTTGAAGCGTTCATTTCCAGTAACAGTTTGAATTTTTAGGTTTCACTCTGTTTTCTCCTATATTGATAGATGTATTTGGAACTCTAAATGCAACACGGTTTGTGCTAGCTTCTTGAAACTTGACACAGTAAAGTAGTTTCACGTTCTATCTCTATGGTTTGTTTCCTCTTGATGTAGCCCTAAGCAGTGACTGGCGAGAAGCACTTTCATGGAAAGGGGTTGCCAAGCTTCCAAAAATTACGAATCTCCAGAAATCTCAGTAAATATTTTTTCACCCAAACTGGAAAATACTTTCAGGTAATGATCAGTACACTAAGGCGACTTGGTTCCCCAAATTTCGTTCTTCTATGTTGAAGCGTTCATTTCCAGTAACAGTTTGAATTTTTAGGTTTCACTCTGTTTTCTCCTATATTGATAGATGTATTTGGAACTCTAAATCCAACACGGTTTGTGCTAGCTTCTTGAAACTGGACACAGTGAAGTAGTTTCACGTTCTATCTCTATGTTTTGTTTCCTCTTGATGTAGCCCTAAGCAGTGACTGGCGAGAAACACTTTCATGGAAAGGGGTTGCCAAGCTTCCAAAAATTACGAATCTCCAGGAATCTCAGCAAATATTTTTTCACCCAAACTGGATGATACTTTCAGGTAATGATCAGTACACTAAGGCGACTTGGTTCCCCAAATTTCGTTCTTCTATGTTGAAGCGTTCATTTCCAGTAACACTTTGAATTTTTAGGTATCACTCTGTTTTCTCCTATATTGATAGATGTATTTGGAACTCTAAATCCAACACGGTTTGTGCTAGCTTCTTGAAACTTGACACAGTAAAGTAGTTTCATGTTCTATCTCTATGTTTTGTTTCCTCTTGATGTAGCCCTAAGCACTGAAGGCGAGAAACCCTTTCATGGAAAGGGGTTGCCAAGCTTCCAAAAATTACGAATCTCCAGAAATCTCATCCAATATTTTTTCACCCAAACTGGTTGATACTTTCAGGTAATGATCAGTAAACGAAGGCGACTTGGTTCCCCAAATTTCGTTCTTCTATGTTGAAGCGTTCATTTCCAGTAACAGTTTGAATTTTTAGGTTTCACTCTGTTTTCTCCTATATTGATAGATGTATTTGGAACTCTAAATCCAGCACGGTTTGTGCTAGCTTCTTGAAACTTGACACAGTAAAGTAGTTTCACGTTCTATCTCTATGTTTTGTTTCCTCTTGATGTAGCCCTAAGCACTGACTGGCGAGAAGCACTTTCATGGAAAGGGGTTGCGATGCTTCCAAAAGTTACGAATCTCCAGAAATCTCAGCAAATATTTTTTAACCCCAAACTGGATGATACTTTCAGGTAATGATCAGTACACGAAGGCGACTTGGTTCCCCAAATTTCGTTCTTCTATGTTGAAGCATTCATTTCCAGTAACAGTTTGAATTTTTAGGTTTCACTCTTTTTTCTCCTATATTGATAGATGTATTTGGAACTCTAAATCCAACACGGTTTGTGCTAGCTTCTTGAAACTTGACACAGTAAAGTAGTCTCACGTTCTATCTCTATGGTTTGTTTCCTCTTAATGTAGCCCTAAGCAGTGACTGGCGAGAAGCACTTTCATGGAAAGGGGTTGCCAAGCTTCCAAAAATTACGAATCTCCAGAAATCTCAGCAAATATTTTTTCACCCTAACTGGATGATACTTTCAGGTAATGATCAGTACACGAAGGCGACTTGGTTCCCAAATTTCGTTCTTCTATGTTGAATCGTTCATTTCCAGTAACAGTTTGAATTTTTAGGTTTCACTCTGTTTTCTCCTATATTGATAGATGTATTTGGAACTCTAAATCCAACACGGTTTGTGCTAGCTTCTTGAAACTTGACACAGTAAAGTAGTTTCACGTTCTATCTCTACGTTTTGTTTCCTCTTGATATAGCCCTAAGCGCTGACTGGCGAGAAGCACTTTCATGGAAAGGGGTTGCCAAGCTTCCAAAAATTACGAATCTCCAGAAATCTCAGCCAATATTTTTTCACCCAAACTGGATGATACTTTCAGGTAATCATCAGTACACGAAGGCGACTTGGTTCCCCAAATTTCGTTCTTCTATGTTGAAGCGTTCATTTCCAGTAACAGTTTGAATTTTTAGGTTTCACTCTGTTTTCTCCTATATTGATAGATGTATTTGGAACTCTAAATCCAACACGGTTTGTGCTAGCTTCCTAAAACTTGACATAGTAAAGTAGTTTCACGTTCTATCTCTATGTTTTGTTTCCTCTTGATGTAGCCCTAAGCACTGAAGGCGAGAAACACTTTCATGGAAAGAGGTTGCCAAGCTTCCAAAAATTACGTATCTCCAGAAATCTCAGCCAATATTTTTTCACCCAAACTGGATGATACTTTCAGGTAATGATCAGTACACTAAGGCGACTTGGTTCCCCAAATTTCGTTCTTCTATGTTGAAGCGTTCATTTCCAGTAACAGTTTGAATTTTTAGGTTTCACTCTGTTTTCTCCTATATTGATAGATGTATTTGGAACTCTAAATGCAACACGGTTTGTGCTAGCTTCTTGAAACTTGACACAGTAAAGTAGTTTCACGTTCTATCTCTATGGTTTGTTTCCTCTTGATGTAGCCCTAAGCAGTGACTGGCGAGAAGCACTTTCATGGAAAGGGGTTGCCAAGCTTCCAAAAATTACGAATCTCCAGAAATCTCAGTAAATATTTTTTCACCCAAACTGGAAAATACTTTCAGGTAATGATCAGTACACTAAGGCGACTTGGTTCCCCAAATTTCGTTCTTCTATGTTGAAGCGTTCATTTCCAGTAACAGTTTGAATTTTTAGGTTTCACTCTGTTTTCTCCTATATTGATAGATGTATTTGGAACTCTAAATCCAACACGGTTTGTGCTAGCTTCTTGAAACTGGACACAGTGAAGTAGTTTCACGTTCTATCTCTATGTTTTGTTTCCTCTTGATGTAGCCCTAAGCAGTGACTGGCGAGAAACACTTTCATGGAAAGGGGTTGCCAAGCTTCCAAAAATTACGAATCTCCAGGAATCTCAGCAAATATTTTTTCACCCAAACTGGATGATACTTTCAGGTAATGATCAGTACACTAAGGCGACTTGGTTCCCCAAATTTCGTTCTTCTATGTTGAAGCGTTCATTTCCAGTAACACTTTGAATTTTTAGGTATCACTCTGTTTTCTCCTATATTGATAGATGTATTTGGAACTCTAAATCCAACACGGTTTGTGCTAGCTTCTTGAAACTTGACACAGTAAAGTAGTTTCATGTTCTATCTCTATGTTTTGTTTCCTCTTGATGTAGCCCTAAGCACTGAAGGCGAGAAACCCTTTCATGGAAAGGGGTTGCCAAGCTTCCAAAAATTACGAATCTCCAGAAATCTCATCCAATATTTTTTCACCCAAACTGGTTGATACTTTCAGGTAATGATCAGTAAACGAAGGCGACTTGGTTCCCCAAATTTCGTTCTTCTATGTTGAAGCGTTCATTTCCAGTAACAGTTTGAATTTTTAGGTTTCACTCTGTTTTCTCCTATATTGATAGATGTATTTGGAACTCTAAATCCAACACGGTTTGTGCTAGCTTCTTGAAACTGGACACAGTGAAGTAGTTTCACGTTCTATCTCTATGTTTTGTTTCCTCTTGATGTAGCCCTAAGCAGTGACTGGCGAGAAACACTTTCATGGAAAGGGGTTGCCAAGCTTCCAAAAATTACGAATCTCCAGGAATCTCAGCAAATATTTTTTCACCCAAACTGGATGATACTTTCAGGTAATGATCAGTACACTAAGGCGACTTGGTTCCCCAAATTTCGTTCTTCTATGTTGAAGCGTTCATTTCCAGTAACACTTTGAATTTTTAGGTATCACTCTGTTTTCTCCTATATTGATAGATGTATTTGGAACTCTAAATCCAACACGGTTTGTGCTAGCTTCTTGAAACTTGACACAGTAAAGTAGTTTCATGTTCTATCTCTATGTTTTGTTTCCTCTTGATGTAGCCCTAAGCACTGAAGGCGAGAAACCCTTTCATGGAAAGGGGTTGCCAAGCTTCCAAAAATTACGAATCTCCAGAAATCTCATCCAATATTTTTTCACCCAAACTGGTTGATACTTTCAGGTAATGATCAGTAAACGAAGGCGACTTGGTTCCCCAAATTTCGTTCTTCTATGTTGAAGCGTTCATTTCCAGTAACAGTTTGAATTTTTAGGTTTCACTCTGTTTTCTCCTATATTGATAGATGTATTTGGAACTCTAAATCCAGCACGGTTTGTGCTAGCTTCTTGAAACTTGACACAGTAAAGTAGTTTCACGTTCTATCTCTATGTTTTGTTTCCTCTTGATGTAGCCCTAAGCACTGACTGGCGAGAAGCACTTTCATGGAAAGGGGTTGCGATGCTTCCAAAAGTTACGAATCTCCAGAAATCTCAGCAAATATTTTTTAACCCCAAACTGGATGATACTTTCAGGTAATGATCAGTACACGAAGGCGACTTGGTTCCCCAAATTTCGTTCTTCTATGTTGAAGCATTCATTTCCAGTAACAGTTTGAATTTTTAGGTTTCACTCTTTTTTCTCCTATATTGATAGATGTATTTGGAACTCTAAATCCAACACGGTTTGTGCTAGCTTCTTGAAACTTGACACAGTAAAGTAGTCTCACGTTCTATCTCTATGGTTTGTTTCCTCTTAATGTAGCCCTAAGCAGTGACTGGCGAGAAGCACTTTCATGGAAAGGGGTTGCCAAGCTTCCAAAAATTACGAATCTCCAGAAATCTCAGCAAATATTTTTTCACCCAAACTGGATGATACTTTCAGGTAATAATCAGTACACTAAGGCGACTTGGTTCCCCAAATTTCGTTCTTCTATGTTGAAGCGTTCATTTCCAGTAACAGTTTGAATTTTTAGGTTTCACTCTGTTTTCTCCTATATTGATAGATGTATTTGGAACTCTAAATCCAACACGGTTTGTGCTAGCTTCTTGAAACTTGACATAGTAAAGTAGTTTCACGTTCTATCTCTATGTTTTGTTTCCTCTTGATGTAGCCCTAAGCACTGAAGGCGAGAAACACTTTCATGGAAAGAGGTTGCCAAGCTTCCAAAAATTACGAATCTCCAGAAATCTCAGCCAATATTTTTTCACCCAAACTGGATGATACTTTCAGGTAATGATCAGTACACTAAGGCGACTTGGTTCCCCAAATTTCGTTCTTCTATGTTGAAGCGTTCATTTCCAGTAACAGTTTGAATTTTTAGGTATCACTCTTTTTTCTCCTATATTGATAGATGTATTTGGAACTCTAAATCCAACACGGTTTGTGCTAGCTTCTTGAAACTTGACACAGTAAAGTAGTTTCACGTTCTATCTCTATGGTTTGTTTCCTCTTGATGTAGCCCTAAGCACTGACTGGCGAGAAACACTTTCATGGAAAGGGGTTGCCAAGCTTCCAAAAATTACGAATCTCCAGAAATCTCAGTAAATATTTTTTCACCCAAACTGGAAAATACTTTCAGGTAATGATCAGTACACTAAGGCGACTTGGTTCCCCAAATTTCGTTCTTCTATGTTGAAGCGTTCATTTCCAGTAACAGTTTGAATTTTTAGGTTTCACTCTGTTTTCTCCTATATTGATTGATGTATTTGGAACTCTAAATCCAACACGGTTTGTGCTAGCTTCTTGAATCTTGACACAGTAAAGTAGTTTCGGGTTCTATCTCTATGGTTTGTTTCCCCTTGATGTAGCCCTAAACAGTGACTGGCGAAAAACACTTTCATGGAAAGGGGTTGCCAAGCTTCCAAAAATTACGAATCTCCAGAAATCTCAGCCAATATTTTTTCACCCGAACTGAATGATACTTTCAGGTAATGATGAGTACAATAAGGCGACTTGGTTCCCCAAATTTCGTTCTTCTATGTTGAAGCGTTCATTTCTAGTAACAGTTTGAATTTTTAGGTATCACTCTGTTTTCTCCTATATTGATACATGTATTTAGATCTCTAAATCCAACACGGTTTGTGCTAGCTTCTTGAAACTTGACACGGTAAAGTAGTTTCACGTTCTATCTCTATGTTTTGTTTCCTCTTGATGTAGCCCTAAGCAGTGACTGGCGAGAAACACTTTCATGCAAAGGGGTTGCCAAGCTTCCAAAAATTACGAATCTCCAGAAATCTCAGCCAATATTTTTTCACCCAAACTGGATGATACTTTCAGGTAATGATCAGTACACGAAGGCGACTTGGTTCCCCAAATTTCGTTCTTCTATGTTGAAGCGTTCATTTCCAGTAACAGTTTGAATTTTTAGGTCTCACTCTGTTTTCTCCTATATTGATAGATGTATTTGGAACTCTAAATCCAACACGGTTTGTGCTAGCTTCTTGAATCTTGACACAGTAAAGTAGTTTCAGGTTCTATCTCTATGGTTTGTTTCCTCTTGATTTAGCCCAAGCAGTGAATGGCGAGAAGCACTTTCATGGAAAGGGGTTACCAAGCTTCCAAAAATTACGAATCTCCAGAAATCTCAGCAAATATTTTTTCACCCAAACTGGATGATACTTTCAGGTAATGATCAGTACACGAAGGTGACTTGGTTCCCCAAATTTCGTTCTTCTATATTGAAGCGTTCATTTCCAGTAACAGTTTGAATTTTTAGGTTTCACTCTGATTTCTCCTATATTGATAGATGTATTTGGAACTCTAAATCGAACACGGTTTGTGCTAGCTTCTTGAAACTTGACACAGTAAAGTAGTTTCACGTTCTATCTCTATGGTTTATTTCCTCTTAATGTAGCCCTAAGCAGTGACTGGCGAGAAGCACTTTCATGGAAAGGGGTTGCCAAGCTTCCAAAAATTACTAATCTCCAGAAATGTCAGCCAATATTTTTTCACCCAAACTGGATGATACTTTCAGGTAATGATCAGTACACTAAGGCGACTTGGTTCCCCAAATTTCGTTCTTCTATGTTGAAGCGTTCATTTCCAGTAACAGTTTGAATTTTTAGGTATCACTCTTTTTTCTCCTATATTGATAGATGTATTTGGAACTCTAAATCCAACATGGTTTGTGCTAGCTTCTTGAAACTTGACACAGTAAAGTAGTTTCACGTTCTATCTCTATGGTTTGTTTCCTCTTGATGTAGCCCTAAGCACTGACTGGCGAGAAACACTTTCATGGAAAGGGGTTGCCAAGCTTCCAAAAATTACGAATCTCCAGAAATCTCAGTAAATATTTTTTCACCCAAACTGGAAAATACTTTCAGGTAATGATCAGTACACTAAGGCGACTTGGTTCCCCAAATTTCGTTCTTCTATGTTGAAGCGTTCATTTCCAGTAACAGTTTGAATTTTTAGGTTTCACTCTGTTTTCTCCTATATTGATTGATGTATTTGGAACTCTAAATCCAACACGGTTTGTGCTAGCTTCTTGAATCTTGACACAGTAAAGTAGTTTCGGGTTCTATCTCTATGGTTTGTTTCCCCTTGATGTAGCCCTAAACAGTGACTGGCGAAAAACACTTTCATGGAAAGGGGTTGCCAAGCTTCCAAAAATTACGAATCTCCAGAAATCTCAGCCAATATTTTTTCACCCGAACTGAATGATACTTTCAGGTAATGATGAGTACAATAAGGCGACTTGGTTCCCCAAATTTCGTTCTTCTATGTTGAAGCGTTCATTTCTAGTAACAGTTTGAATTTTTAGGTATCACTCTGTTTTCTCCTATATTGATACATGTATTTAGATCTCTAAATCCAACACGGTTTGTGCTAGCTTCTTGAAACTTGACACGGTAAAGTAGTTTCACGTTCTATCTCTATGTTTTGTTTCCTCTTGATGTAGCCCTAAGCAGTGACTGGCGAGAAACACTTTCATGCAAAGGGGTTGCCAAGCTTCCAAAAATTACGAATCTCCAGAAATCTCAGCCAATATTTTTTCACCCAAACTGGATGATACTTTCAGGTAATGATCAGTACACGAAGGCGACTTGGTTCCCCAAATTTCGTTCTTCTATGTTGAAGCGTTCATTTCCAGTAACAGTTTGAATTTTTAGGTCTCACTCTGTTTTCTCCTATATTGATAGATGTATTTGGAACTCTAAATCCAACACGGTTTGTGCTAGCTTCTTGAATCTTGACACAGTAAAGTAGTTTCAGGTTCTATCTCTATGGTTTGTTTCCTCTTGATTTAGCCCAAGCAGTGAATGGCGAGAAGCACTTTCATGGAAAGGGGTTACCAAGCTTCCAAAAATTACGAATCTCCAGAAATCTCAGCAAATATTTTTTCACCCAAACTGGATGATACTTTCAGGTAATGATCAGTACACGAAGGTGACTTGGTTCCCCAAATTTCGTTCTTCTATATTGAAGCGTTCATTTCCAGTAACAGTTTGAATTTTTAGGTTTCACTCTGATTTCTCCTATATTGATAGATGTATTTGGAACTCTAAATCGAACACGGTTTGTGCTAGCTTCTTGAAACTTGACACAGTAAAGTAGTTTCACGTTCTATCTCTATGGTTTATTTCCTCTTAATGTAGCCCTAAGCAGTGACTGGCGAGAAGCACTTTCATGGAAAGGGGTTGCCAAGCTTCCAAAAATTACTAATCTCCAGAAATGTCAGCCAATATTTTTTCACCCAAACTGGATGATACTTTCAGGTAATGATCAGTACACTAAGGCGACTTGGTTCCCCAAATTTCGTTCTTCTATGTTGAAGCGTTCATTTCCAGTAACAGTTTTAATTTTTAGGTATCACTCTTTTTTCTCCTATATTGATAGATGTATTTGGAACTCTAAATCCAACATGGTTTGTGCTAGCTTCTTGAAACTTGACACAGTAAAGTAGTTTCACGTTCTATCTCTATGGTTTGTTTCCTCTTGATGTAGCCCTAAGCACTGACTGGCGAGAAACACTTTCATGGAAAGGGGTTGCCAAGCTTCCAAAAATTACGAATCTCCAGAAATCTCAGTAAATATTTTTTCACCCAAACTGGAAAATACTTTCAGGTAATGATCAGTACACTAAGGCGACTTGGTTCCCCAAAGTTCGTTCTTCTATGTTGAAGCGTTCATTTCCAGTAACAGTTTGAATTTTTAGGTTTCACTCTGTTTTCTCCTATATTGATTGATGTATTTGGAACTCTAAATCCAACACGGTTTGTGCTAGCTTCTTGAATCTTGACACAGTAAAGTAGTTTCGGGTTCTATCTCTATGGTTTGTTTCCCCTTGATGTAGCCCTAAACAGTGACTGGCGAAAAACACTTTCATGGAAAGGGGTTGCCAAGCTTCCAAAAATTACGAATCTCCAGAAATCTCAGCCAATATTTTTTCACCCGAACTGAATGATACTTTCAGGTAATGATGAGTACAATAAGGCGACTTGGTTCCCCAAATTTCGTTCTTCTATGTTGAAGCGTTCATTTCTAGTAACAGTTTGAATTTTTAGGTATCACTCTGTTTTCTCCTATATTGATACATGTATTTAGATCTCTAAATCCAACACGGTTTGTGCTAGCTTCTTGAAACTTGACACGGTAAAGTAGTTTCACGTTCTATCTCTATGTTTTGTTTCCTCTTGATGTAGCCCTAAGCAGTGACTGGCGAGAAACACTTTCATGCAAAGGGGTTGCCAAGCTTCCAAAAATTACGAATCTCCAGAAATCTCAGCCAATATTCTTTCACCCAAACTAGATGATACTTTCAGGTAATGATCAGTAAACGAAGGCGACTTGGTTCCCCAAATTTCGTTCTTCTATGTTGAAGCGTTCATTTCCAGTAACAGTTTGAATTTTTAGGTTTCACTCTGTTTTCTCCTATATTGATAGATGTATTTGGAACTCTAAATCCAACACGGTTTGTGCTAGCTACTTGAAACTTGACACAGTAAAGTAGTTTCACGTTCTATCTCTATGTTTTGTTTCCTCTTGATGTAGCCCTAAGCAGTGACTGGCGAGAAGCACTTTCATGCAAAGCGGTTGCCAAGCTTCCAAAAATTACGATTCTCCAGAAATCTCAGCCAATATTTTTTCACCCAAACTGGATGATACTTTCAGGTAATGATGAGTACACTAAGGTGACTTGGTTCGCCAAATTTTGTTCTTCTATTGAAGCGTTCATTTCCAGTAACAGTTTGAATTTTTAGGTTTCACTCTGTTTTCTCCTATATTGATAGATGTATTTGGAACTCTAAATCCAACACGGTGTGTGCTAGCTTCTTGAAACTTGACACAGTAAAGTAGTTTCACGTTCTATCTCTATGTTTTGTTTCCTCTTGATGTAGCCCTAAGCACTGACTGGCGAGAAACACTTTCATGGAAAGGGGTTGCCAAGCTTCCAAAAATTACGAATCTCCAGAAATCTCAGCCAATATTTTTTCACCCTAACTGGATGATACTTTCAGGTAATGATCAGTACACGAAGGCGACTTGGTTCCCAAATTTCGTTCTTCTATGTTGAATCGTTCATTTCCAGTAACAGTTTGAATTTTTAGGTTTCACTCTGTTTTCTCCTATATTGATAGATGTATTTGGAACTCTAAATCCAACACGGTTTGTGCTAGCTTCTTGAAACTTGACACAGTAAAGTAGTCTCACGTTCTATCTCTATGTTTTGTTTCCTCTTGATGTAGCCCTAAGCAGTGACTGGCGAGAAACAATTTCATGGAAAGGGGTTGCCAAGCTTCCAAAAATTACGAATCTCCAGAAATCTCAGCCAATATTTTTTCACCCAAACTGGATGATACTTTCAGGTAATGATCAGTACACTAAGGCGACTTGATTCCCCAAATTTCGTTCTTCTATGTTGAAGCGTTCATTTCCAGTAACAGTTTGAATTTTTAGGTTTCACTCTGTTTTCTCCTATATTGATAGATGTATTTGGAACTCTAAATCCAACACGGTTTGTGCTAGCTTCTTGAAACTTGACACAGTAAAGTAGTTTCACGTTCTATCTCTATGGTTTGTTTCCTCTTGATGTAGCCCTAAGCAGTGACTGGCGAGAAGCACTTTCATGGAAAGGGGTTGCGATGCTTCCAAAAGTTACGAATCTCCAGAAATCTCAGCAAATATTTTTTAACCCCAAACTGGATGATACTTTCAGGTAATGATCAGTACATGAAGGTGACTTGGTTCCCCAAATTTCGTTCTTCTATGTTGAAGCGTTCATTTCCAGTAACAGTTTGAATTTTTAGGTTTCACTCTTTTTTCTCCTATATTGATAGATGTATTTGGAACTCTAAATCCAACACGGTTTGTGCTAGCTTCCTAAAACTTGACATAGTAAAGTAGTTTCACGTTCTATCTCTATGTTTTGTTTCCTCTTGATGTAGCCCTAAGCAGTGACTGGCGAGAAGCACTTTCATGGAAAGGGGTTGCCAAGCTTCCAAAAATTACGAATCTCCAGAAATCTCAGCCAATATTTTTTCACCCAAACTGGATGATACTTTCAGGTAATGATCAGTACACTAAGGCGACTTGGTTCCCCAAATTTCGTTTTTCTATGTTGAAGCGTTCATTTCCAGTAACAGTTTGAATTTTTAGGTTTCACTCTGTTTTCTCCTATAATGATAGATGTATTTGGAACTCTAAATCCAACACAGTTTGTGCTAGCTTCTTGAAACTTGACACAGTAAAGTAGTTTCACGTTCTATCTCTATGTTTTGTTTCCTCTTGATGTAGCCCTAAGCAGTGACTGGCAAGAAGCACTTTCATGGAAAGGGGTTGCCAAGCTTCCAAAAATTACGAATCTCCAGAAATCTCAGTAAATATTTTTTCACCCAAACTGGATGATACTTTCAGGTAATGATCAGTACACTAAGGCGACTTGGTTCCCCAAATTTCGTTCTTCTATGTTGAAGCGTTCATTTCCAGTAACACTTTGAATTTTTAGGTATCACTCTGTTTTCTCCTATATTGATAGATGTATTTGGAACTCTAAATCCAACACGGTTTGTGCTAGCTTCTTGAAACTTGACACAGTAAAGTAGTTTCACGTTCTATCTCTATGTTTTGTTTCCTCTTGATGTAGCCCTAAGCACTGACTGGCGAGAAGCACTTACATGGAAAGGGGTTGCCAAGCTTCCAAAAATTACGAATCTCCAGAAATCTCAGCAAATATTTTTTCACACAAACTGGATGATACTTTCAGGTAATGATCAGTACACGAAGGCGACTTGGTTCCCCAAATTTCGTTCTTCTATATTGAAGCGTTCATTTCCAGTAACAGTTTGAATTTTTAGGTTTCACTCTCTTTTCTCCTATATTGATAGATGTATTTGGAACTCTAAATCGAACACGGTTTGTGCTAGCTTCTTGAAACTTGACACAGTAAAGTAGTTTCACGTTCTATCTCTATGGTTTATTTCCTCTTAATGTAGCCCTAAGCAGTGACTGGCGAGAAGCACTTTCATGGAAAGGGGTTGCCAAGCTTCCAAAAATTACGAATCTCCAGAAATCTCAGCCAATATTTTTTCACCCAAACTGGATGATACTTTCAGGTAATGATCATTAAACGAAGGCGACTTGGTTCCCCAAATTTCGTTCTTCTATGTTGAAGCGTTCATTTCCAGTAACAGTTTGAATGTTTAGGTTTCACTCTGTTTTCTCCTATATTGATAGATGTATTTGGAACTCTAAATCCAACACGGTTTGTGCTAGCTTCTTGAAACTTGACACAGTAAAGTAGTTTCACGTTCTATCTCTATGGTTTGTTTCCTCTTGATGTAGCCCTAAGCAGTGACTGGCGAGAAGCACTTTCATGGAAAGGGGTTGCCAAGCTTCCAAAAATTACGAATCTCCAGAAATCTCAGTAAATATTTTTTCACCCAAACTGGAAAATACTTTCAGGTAATGATCAGTACACTAAGGCGACTTGGTTCCCCAAATTTCGTTCTTCTATGTTGAAGCGTTCATTTCCAGTAACAGTTTGAATTTTTAGGTTTCACTCTGTTTTCTCCTATATTGATACATGTACTTGGAACTCTAAATCCGACACGGTTTGTGCTAGCTTCTTGAAACTTGACACAGTAAAGTAGTTTCACGTTCTATCTCTATGTTTTGTTTCCTCTTGATGTAGCCCTAAGCAGTGACTGGCGAGAAACACTTTCATGGAAAGGGGTTGCCAAGCTTCCAAAAATTACGAATCTCCAGAAATCTCAGCCAATATTTTTTCACCCAAACTGGATGATACTTTCAGGTAATGATCAGTACACTAAGGCGACTTGGTTCCCCAAATTTCGTTCTTCTATGTTGAAGCGTTCATTTCCAGTAACACTTTGAATTTTTAGGTATCACTCTGTTTTCTCCTATATTGATACATGTACTTGGAACTCTAAATCTGACACGGTTTGTGCTAGCTTCTTGAAACTTGACACAGTAAAGTAGTTTCACGTTCTATCTCTATGTTTTGTTTCCTCTTGATGTAGCCCTAAGCACTGAAGGCGAGAAACACTTTCATGGAAAGGGGTTGCCAAGCTTCCAAAAATTACGAATCTCCAGAAATCTCAGCCAATATTTTTTCACCCAAACTGGATGATACTTTCAGGTAATGATCACTAAACGAAGGCGACTTGGTTCCCCAAATTTCGTTCTTCTATGTTGAAGCGTTCATTTCCAGTAACAGTTTGAATTTTTAGGTTTCACTCTGTTTTCTCCTATATTGATAGATGTATTTGGAACTCTAAATCCAACACGGTTTGTGCTAGCTTCTTGAAACTTGACACAGTAAAGTAGTTTCACGTTCTATCTCTATGTTGTGTTTCCTCTTGATGTAGCCCTAAGCACTGACTGGCGAGAAGCACTTTCATGGAAAGGGGTTGCCAAGCTTCTAAAAATTACGAATCTCCAGAAATCTCAGCAAATATTTTTTCACCCAAACTGGATGATACTTTCAGGTAATGATCAGTACACGAAGGCGACTTGGTTCCCCAAATTTCGTTCTTTTATGTTGAAGTGTTCATTTCCAGTAACAGTTTGAATTTTTATGTTTCACTCTGTTTTCTCCTATATTGATAGATGTATTTGGAACTCTAAATCCAACACGGTTTGTGCTAGCTTCTTGAAACTTGACACAGTAAAGTAGTTTCACGTTCTATCTCTATGTTTTGTTTCCTCTTGATGTAGCCCTAAGCACTGAAGGCGAGAAACACTTTCATGGAAAGAGGTTGCCAAGCTTCCAAAAATTACGAATCTCCAGAAATCTCAGCCAATATTTTTTCACCCAAACTGGATGATACTTTCAGGTAATGATCAGTAAACGAAGACGACTTGGTTCCCCAAATTTCGTTCTTCTATGTTGAAGCGTTCATTTCCAGTAACAGTTTGAATTTTTAGGTTTCACTCTGTTTTCTCCTATATTGATAGATATATTTGGAACTCTAAATCCAACACGGTTTGTGCTAGCTTCTTGAAACTTGACACAGTAAAGTAGTTTCACGTTCTATCTCTATGTTTTGTTTCCTCTTGATGTAGCCCTAAGCACTGACTGGCGAGAAGCACTTTCATGGAAAGGGGTTGCGATGCTTCCAAAAGTTACGAATCTCCAGAATTCTCAGCAAATATTTTTTAACCCCAAACTGGATGATACATTCAGGTAATGATCAGTACACGAAGGCGACTTGGTTCCCCAAATTTCGTTCTTCTATGTTGAAGCGTTCATTTCCAGTAACAGTTTGAATTTTTAGGTTTCACTCTTTTTTCTCCTATATTGATAGATGTATTTGGAACTCTAAATCCAACACGGTTTGTGCTAGCTTCCTAAAACTTGACATAGTAAAGTAGTTTCACGTTCTATCTCTATGTTTTGTTTCCTCTTGATGTAGCCCTAAGCACTGAAGGCGAGAAACACTTTCATGGAAAGAGGTTGCCAAGCTTCCAAAAATTACGTATCTCCAGAAATCTCAGCCAATATTTTTTCACCCAAACTGGATGATACTTTCAGGTAATGATCAGTACACTAAGGCGACTTGGTTCCCCAAATTTCGTTCTTCTATGTTGAAGCGTTCATTTCCAGTAACAGTTTGAATTTTTAGGTTTCACTCTGTTTTCTCCTATATTGATAGATGTATTTGGAACTCTAAATCCAACACGGTTTGTGCTAGCTTCTTGAAACTTGACACAGTAAAGTAGTTTCACGTTCTATCTCTATGGTTTGTTTCCTCTTGATGTAGCCCTAAGCAGTGACTGGCGAGAAGCACTTTCATGGAAAGGGGTTGCCAAGCTTCCAAAAATTACGAATCTCCAGAAATCTCAGTAAATATTTTTTCACCCAAACTGGAAAATACTTTCAGGTAATGATCAGTACACTAAGGCGACTTGGTTCCCCAAATTTCGTTCTTCTATGTTGAAGCGTTCATTTCCAGTAACAGTTTGAATTTTTAGGTTTCACTCTTTTTTCTCCTATATTGATAGATGTATTTGGAACTCTAAATCCAACACGGTTTGTGCTAGCTTCCTAAAACTTGACATAGTAAAGTAGTTTCACGTTCTATCTCTATGTTTTGTTTCCTCTTGATGTAGCCCTAAGCACTGAAGGCGAGAAACACTTTCATGGAAAGAGGTTGCCAAGCTTCCAAAAATTACGTATCTCCAGAAATCTCAGCCAATATTTTTTCACCCAAACTGGATGATACTTTCAGGTAATGATCAGTACACTAAGGCGACTTGGTTCCCCAAATTTCGTTCTTCTATGTTGAAGCGTTCATTTCCAGTAACAGTTTGAATTTTTAGGTTTCACTCTGTTTTCTCCTATATTGATAGATGTATTTGGAACTCTAAATCCAACACGGTTTGTGCTAGCTTCTTGAAACTTGACACAGTAAAGTAGTTTCACGTTCTATCTCTATGGTTTGTTTCCTCTTGATGTAGCCCTAAGCAGTGACTGGCGAGAAGCACTTTCATGGAAAGGGGTTGCCAAGCTTCCAAAAATTACGAATCTCCAGAAATCTCAGTAAATATTTTTTCACCCAAACTGGAAAATACTTTCAGGTAATGATCAGTACACTAAGGCGACTTGGTTCCCCAAATTTCGTTCTTCTATGTTGAAGCGTTCATTTCCAGTAACAGTTTGAATTTTTAGGTTTCACTCTGTTTTCTCCTATATTGATAGATGTATTTGGAACTCTAAATCCAACACGGTTTGCGCTAGCTTCTTGAAACTGGACACAGTGAAGTAGTTTCACGTTCTATCTCTATGTTTTGTTTCCTCTTGATGTAGCCCTAAGCACTGACTGGCGAGAAACACTTTTATGGAAAGGGGTTGCGAAGCTTCCAAAAATTACGAATCTCCAGAAATCTCAGCCAATATTTTTTCACCCAAACTGGATGATACTTTCAGGTAATGATCAGTACACTAAGGCGACTTGGTTCCCCAAATTTCGTTCTTCTATGTTGAAGCGTTCATTTCCAGTAACAGTTTGAATTTTTAGGTTTCACTCTGTTTTCTCCTATATTGATAGATGTATTTGGAACTCTAAATCCAACACGGTTTGTGCTAGCTTCTTGAAACTTGACACAGTAAAGTAGTTTCACGTTCTATCTCTATGTTTTGTTTCCTCTTGATGTAGCCCTAAGCAGTGACTGGCGAGAAACACTTTCATGGAAAGGGGTTGCCAAGCTTCCAAAAATTACGAATCTCCAGAAATCTCAGCAAATATTTTTTCACCCAAACTGGATGATACTTTCAGGTAATGATCAGTACACTAAGTCGACTTGGTTCCCCAAATTTCGTTCTTCTATGTTGAAGCATTCATTTCCAGTAATAGTTTGAATTTTTAGGTATCACTCTGTTTTCTCCTATATTGATACATGTACTTGGAACTCTAAATCTGACACGGTTTGTGCTAGCTTCTTGAAACTTGACACAGTAAAGTAGTTTCACGTTCTATCTCTATGTTTTGTTTCCTCTTGATGTAGCCCTAAGCACTGAAGGCGAGAAACACTTTCATGGAAAGGGGTTGCCAAGCTTCCAAAAATTACGAATCTCCAGAAATCTCAGCCAATATTTTTTCACCCAAACTGGATGATACTTTCAGGTAATGATCACTAAACGAAGGCGACTTGGTTCCCCAAATTTCGTTCTTCTATGTTGAAGCGTTCATTTCCAGTAACAGTTTGAATTTTTAGGTTTCACTCTGTTTTCTCCTATATTGATAGATGTATTTGGAACTCTAAATCCAACACGGTTTGTGCTAGCTTCTTGAAACTTGACACAGTAAAGTAGTTTCACGTTCTATCTCTATGTTGTGTTTCCTCTTGATGTAGCCCTAAGCACTGACTGGCGAGAAGCACTTTCATGGAAAGGGGTTGCCAAGCTTCTAAAAATTACGAATCTCCAGAAATCTCAGCAAATATTTTTTCACCCAAACTGGATGATACTTTCAGGTAATGATCAGTACACGAATGCGACTTGGTTCCCCAAATTTCGTTCTTCTATATTGAAGCGTTCATTTCCAGTAACAGTTTGAATTTTTAGGTTTCACTCTTTTTTCTCCTATATTGATAGATGTATTTGGAACTCTAAATCGAACACGGTTTGTGCTAGCTTCTTGAAACTTGACACAGTAAAGTAGTTTCACGTTCTATCTCTATGGTTTGTTTCCTCTTAATGTAGCCCTAAGCAGTGACTGGCGAGAAGCACTTTCATGGAAAGGGGTTGCCAAGCTTCCAAAAATTACGAATCTCCAGAAATCTCAGCAAATATTTTTTCACCCAAACTGGATGATACTTTCAGGTAATGATCAGTACACTAAGGCGACTTGGTTCCCCAAATTTCGTTCTTTTATGTTGAAGTGTTCATTTCCAGTAACAGTTTGAATTTTTATGTTTCACTCTGTTTTCTCCTATATTGATAGATGTATTTGGAACTCTAAATCCAACACGGTTTGTGCTAGCTTCTTGAAACTTGACACAGTAAAGTAGTTTCACGTTCTATCTCTATGTTTTGTTTCCTCTTGATGTAGCCCTAAGCACTGAAGGCGAGAAACACTTTCATGGAAAGAGGTTGCCAAGCTTCCAAAAATTACGAATCTCCAGAAATCTCAGCCAATATTTTTTCACCCAAACTGGATGATACTTTCAGGTAATGATCAGTAAACGAAGACGACTTGGTTCCCCAAATTTCGTTCTTCTATGTTGAAGCGTTCATTTCCAGTAACAGTTTGAATTTTTAGGTTTCACTCTGTTTTCTCCTATATTGATAGATATATTTGGAACTCTAAATCCAACACGGTTTGTGCTAGCTTCTTGAAACTTGACACAGTAAAGTAGTTTCACGTTCTATCTCTATGTTTTGTTTCCTCTTGATGTAGCCCTAAGCACTGACTGGCGAGAAGCACTTTCATGGAAAGGGGTTGCGATGCTTCCAAAAGTTACGAATCTCCAGAAATCTCAGCAAATATTTTTTAACCCCAAACTGGATGATACATTCAGGTAATGATCAGTACACGAAGGCGACTTGGTTCCCCAAATTTCGTTCTTCTATGTTGAAGCGTTCATTTCCAGTAACAGTTTGAATTTTTAGGTTTCACTCTTTTTTCTCCTATATTGATAGATGTATTTGGAACTCTAAATCCAACACGGTTTGTGCTAGCTTCCTAAAACTTGACATAGTAAAGTAGTTTCACGTTCTATCTCTATGTTTTGTTTCCTCTTGATGTAGCCCTAAGCACTGAAGGCGAGAAACACTTTCATGGAAAGAGGTTGCCAAGCTTCCAAAAATTACGTATCTCCAGAAATCTCAGCCAATATTTTTTCACCCAAACTGGATGATACTTTCAGGTAATGATCAGTACACTAAGGCGACTTGGTTCCCCAAATTTCGTTCTTCTATGTTGAAGCGTTCATTTCCAGTAACAGTTTGAATTTTTAGGTTTCACTCTGTTTTCTCCTATATTGATAGATGTATTCGGAACTCTAAATCCAACACGGTTTGTGCTAGCTTCTTGAAACTTGACACAGTAAAGTAGTTTCACGTTCTATCTCTATGGTTTGTTTCCTCTTGATGTAGCCCTAAGCATTGACTGGCGAGAAGCACTTTCATGGAAAGGGGTTGCCAAGCTTCCAAAAATTACGAATCTCCAGAAATCTCAGTAAATATTTTTTCACCCAAACTGGAAAATACTTTCAGGTAATGATCAGTACACTAAGTCGACTTGGTTCCCCAAATTTCGTTCTTCTATGTTGAAGCGTTCATTTCCAGTAACAGTTTGAATTTTTAGGTTTCACTCTGTTTTCTCCTATATTGATAGATGTATTTGGAACTCTAAATCCAACACGGTTTGTGCTAGCTTCCTAAAACTTGACATAGTAAAGTAGTTTCACGTTCTATCTCTATGTTTTGTTTCCTCTTGATGTAGCCCTAAGCACTGAGGGCGAGAAACACTTTCATGGAAAGAGGTTGCCAAGCTTCCAAAAATTACGTATCTCCAGAAATCTCAGCCAATATTTTTTCACCCAAACTGGATGATACTTTCAGGTAATGATCAGTACACTAAGGCGACTTGGTTCCCCAAATTTCGTTCTTCTATGTTGAAGCGTTCATTTCCAGTAACAGTTTGAATTTTTAGGTTTCACTCTGTTTTCTCCTATATTGATAGATGTGTTTGGAACTCTAAATCCAACACGGTTTGTGCTAGCTTCTTGAAACTTGACACAGTAAAGTAGTTTCACGTTCTATCTCTATGGTTTGTTTCCTCTTGATGTAGCCCTAAGCAGTGACTGGCGAGAAGCACTTTCATGGAAAGGGGTTGCCAAGCTTCCAAAAATTACGAATCTCCAGAAATCTCAGTAAATATTTTTTCACCCAAACTGGAAAATACTTTCAGGTAATGATCAGTACACTAAGGCGACTTGGTTCCCCAAATTTCGTTCTTCTATGTTGAAGCGTTCATTTCCAGTAACAGTTTGAATTTTTAGGTTTCACTCTGTTTTCTCCTATATTGATAGATGTATTTGGAACTCTAAATCCAACACGGTTTGTGCTAGCTTCTTGAAACTGGACACAGTGAAGTAGTTTCACGTTCTATCTCTATGTTTTGTTTCCTCTTGATGTAGCCCTAAGCACTGACTGGCGAGAAACACTTTTATGGAAAGGGGTTGCGAAGCTTCCAAAAATTACGAATCTCCAGAAATCTCAGCCAATATTTTTTCACCCAAACTGGATGATACTTTCAGGTAATGATCAGTACACTAAGGCGACTTGGTTCCCCAAATTTCGTTCTTCTATGTTGAAGCGTTCATTTCCAGTAACAGTTTGAATTTTTAGGTTTCACTCTGTTTTCTCCTATATTGATAGATGTATTTGGAACTCTAAATCCAACACGGTTTGTGCTAGCTTCTTGAAACTTGACACAGTAAAGTAGTTTCACGTTCTATCTCTATGTTTTGTTTCCTCTTGATGTAGCCCTAAGCAGTGACTGGCGAGAAACACTTTCATGGAAAGGGGTTGCCAAGCTTCCAAAAATTACGAATCTCCAGAAATCTCAGCCAATATTTTTTCACCCAAACTGGATGATACTTTCAGGTAATGATCAGTACACTAAGGCGACTTGGTTCCCCAAATTTCGTTCTTCTATGTTGAAGCGTTCATTTCCAGTAACACTTTGAATTTTTAGGTATCACTCTGTTTTCTCCTATATTGATAGATGTATTTGGAACTCTAAATCCAACACGGTTTGTGCTAGCTTCTTGAAATTTGACACAGTAAAGTAGTTTCATGTTCTATCTCTATGTTTTGTTTCCTCTTGATGTAGCCCTAAGCACTGAAGGCGAGAAACCCTTTCATGGAAAGGGGTTGCCAAGCTTCCAAAAATTACGAATCTCCAGAAATCTCAGCCAATATTTTTTCACCCAAACTGGATGATACTTTCAGGTAATGATCAGTACACTAAGGCGACTTGGTTCCCCAAATTTCGTTCTTCTATGTTGAAGCGTTCATTTCCAGTAACAGTTTGAATTTTTAGGTTTCACTCTGTTTTCTCCTATATTGATAGATGTATTTGGAACTCTAAATCCAACACGGTTTGTGCTAGCTTCTTGAAACTTGACACAGTAAAGTAGTTTCACGTTCTATCTCTATGGTTTGTTTCCTCTTGATGTAGCCCTAAGCAGTGACTGGCGAGAAGCACTTTCATGGAAAGGGGTTGCCAAGCTTCCAAAAATTACGAATCTCCAGAAATCTCAGTAAATATTTTTTCACCCAAACTGGAAAATACTTTCAGGTAATGATCAGTACACTAAGGCGACTTGGTTCCCCAAATTTCGTTCTTCTATGTTGAAGCGTTCATTTCCAGTAACAGTTTGAATTTTTAGGTTTCACTCTGTTTTCTCCTATATTGATAGATGTATTTGGAACTCTAAATCCAACATGGTTTGTGCTAGCTTCTTGAAACTGGACACAGTGAAGTAGTTTCACGTTCTATCTCTATGTTTTGTTTCCTCTTGATGTAGCCCTAAGCACTGACTGGCGAGAAACACTTTTATGGAAAGGGGTTGCGAAGCTTCCAAAAATTACGAATCTCCAGAAATCTCAGCCAATATTTTTTCACCCAAACTGGATGATACTTTCAGGTAATGATCAGTACACTAAGGCGACTTGGTTCCCCAAATTTCGTTCTTCTATGTTGAAGCGTTCATTTCCAGTAACAGTTTGAATTTTTAGGTTTCACTCTGTTTTCTCCTATATTGATAGATGTATTTGGAACTCTAAATCCAACACGGTTTGTGCTAGCTTCTTGAAACTTGACACAGTAAAGTAGTTTCACGTTCTATCTCTATGTTTTGTTTCCTCTTGATGTAGCCCTAAGCAGTGACTGGCGAGAAACACTTTCATGGAAAGGGGTTGCCAAGCTTCCAAAAATTACGAATCTCCAGAAATCTCAGCAAATATTTTTTCACCCAAACTGGATGATACTTTCAGGTAATGATCAGTACACTAAGTCGACTTGGTTCCCCACATTTCGTTCTTCTATGTTGAAGCATTCATTTCCAGTAATAGTTTGAATTTTTAGGTATCACTCTGTTTTCTCCTATATTGATACATGTACTTGGAACTCTAAATCTGACACGGTTTGTGCTAGCTTCTTGAAACTTGACACAGTAAAGTAGTTTCACGTTCTATCTCTATGTTTTGTTTCCTCTTGATGTAGCCCTAAGCACTGAAGGCGAGAAACACTTTCATGGAAAGGGGTTGCCAAGCTTCCAAAAATTACGAATCTCCAGAAATCTCAGCCAATATTTTTTCACCCAAACTGGATGATACTTTCAGGTAATGATCACTAAACGAAGGCGACTTGGTTCCCCAAATTTCGTTCTTCTATGTTGAAGCGTTCATTTCCAGTAACAGTTTGAATTTTTAGGTTTCACTCTGTTTTCTCCTATATTGATAGATGTATTTGGAACTCTAAATCCAACACGGTTTGTGCTAGCTTCTTGAAACTTGACACAGTAAAGTAGTTTCACGTTCTATCTCTATGTTGTGTTTCCTCTTGATGTAGCCCTAAGCACTGACTGGCGAGAAGCACTTTCATGGAAAGGGGTTGCCAAGCTTCTAAAAATTACGAATCTCCAGAAATCTCAGCAAATATTTTTTCACCCAAACTGGATGATACTTTCAGGTAATGATCAGTACACGAATGCGACTTGGTTCCCCAAATTTCGTTCTTCTATATTGAAGCGTTCATTTCCAGTAACAGTTTGAATTTTTAGGTTTCACTCTTTTTTCTCCTATATTGATAGATGTATTTGGAACTCTAAATCGAACACGGTTTGTGCTAGCTTCTTGAAACTTGACACAGTAAAGTAGTTTCACGTTCTATCTCTATGGTTTGTTTCCTCTTAATGTAGCCCTAAGCAGTGACTGGCGAGAAGCACTTTCATGGAAAGGGGTTGCCAAGCTTCCAAAAATTACGAATCTCCAGAAATCTCAGCAAATATTTTTTCACCCAAACTGGATGATACTTTCAGGTAATGATCAGTACACTAAGGCGACTTGGTTCCCCAAATTTCGTTCTTTTATGTTGAAGTGTTCATTTCCAGTAACAGTTTGAATTTTTATGTTTCACTCTGTTTTCTCCTATATTGATAGATGTATTTGGAACTCTAAATTCAACACGGTTTGTGCTAGCTTCTTGAAACTTGACACAGTAAAGTAGTTTCACGTTCTATCTCTATGTTTTGTTTCCTCTTGATGTAGCCCTAAGCACTGAAGGCGAGAAACACTTTCATGGAAAGAGGTTGCCAAGCTTCCAAAAATTACGAATCTCCAGAAATCTCAGCCAATATTTTTTCACCCAAACTGGATGATACTTTCAGGTAATGATCAGTAAACGAAGACGACTTGGTTCCCCAAATTTCGTTCTTCTATGTTGAAGCGTTCATTTCCAGTAACAGTTTGAATTTTTAGGTTTCACTCTGTTTTCTCCTATATTGATAGATATATTTGGAACTCTAAATCCAACACGGTTTGTGCCAGCTTCTTGAAACTTGACACAGTAAAGTAGTTTCACGTTCTATCTCTATGTTTTGTTTCCTCTTGATGTAGCCCTAAGCACTGACTGGCGAGAAGCACTTTCATGGAAAGGGGTTGCGATGCTTCCAAAAGTTACGAATCTCCAGAAATCTCAGCAAATATTTTTTAACCCCAAACTGGATGATACATTCAGGTAATGATCAGTACACGAAGGCGACTTGGTTCCCCAAATTTCGTTCTTCTATGTTGAAGCGTTCATTTCCAGTAACAGTTTGAATTTTTAGGTTTCACTCTTTTTTCTCCTATATTGATAGATGTATTTGGAACTCTAAATCCAACACGGTTTGTGCTAGCTTCCTAAAACTTGACATAGTAAAGTAGTTTCACGTTCTATCTCTATGTTTTGTTTCCTCTTGATGTAGCCCTAAGCACTGAAGGCGAGAAACACTTTCATGGAAAGAGGTTGCCAAGCTTCCAAAAATTACGTATCTCCAGAAATCTCAGCCAATATTTTTTCACCCAAACTGGATGATACTTTCAGGTAATGATCAGTACACTAAGGCGACTTGGTTCCCCAAATTTCGTTCTTCTATGTTGAAGCGTTCATTTCCAGTAACAGTTTGAATTTTTAGGTTTCACTCTGTTTTCTCCTATATTGATAGATGTATTCGGAACTCTAAATCCAACACGGTTTGTGCTAGCTTCTTGAAACTTGACACAGTAAAGTAGTTTCACGTTCTATCTCTATGGTTTGTTTCCTCTTGATGTAGCCCTAAGCATTGACTGGCGAGAAGCACTTTCATGGAAAGGGGTTGCCAAGCTTCCAAAAATTACGAATCTCCAGAAATCTCAGTAAATATTTTTTCACCCAAACTGGAAAATACTTTCAGGTAATGATCAGTACACTAAGGCGACTTGGTTCCCCAAATTTCGTTCTTCTATGTTGAAGCGTTCATTTCCAGTAACAGTTTGAATTTTTAGGTTTCACTCTGTTTTCTCCTATATTGATAGATGTATTTGGAACTCTAAATCCAACACGGTTTGTGCTAGCTTCCTAAAACTTGACATAGTAAAGTAGTTTCACGTTCTATCTCTATGTTTTGTTTCCTCTTGATGTAGCCCTAAGCACTGAGGGCGAGAAACACTTTCATGGAAATGGTTGCCAAGCTTCCAAAAATTACGTATCTCCAGAAATCTCAGCCAATATTTTTTCACCCAAACTGGATGATACTTTCAGGTAATGATCAGTACACTAAGGCGACTTGGTTCCCCAAATTTCGTTCTTCTATGTTGAAGCGTTCATTTCCAGTAACAGTTTGAATTTTTAGGTTTCACTCTGTTTTCTCCTATATTGATAGATGTGTTTGGAACTCTAAATCCAACACGGTTTGTGCTAGCTTCTTGAAACTTGACACAGTAAAGTAGTTTCACGTTCTATCTCTATGGTTTGTTTCCTCTTGATGTAGCCCTAAGCAGTGACTGGCGAGAAGCACTTTCATGGAAAGGGGTTGCCAAGCTTCCAAAAATTACGAATCTCCAGAAATCTCAGTAAATATTTTTTCACCCAAACTGGAAAATACTTTCAGGTAATGATCAGTACACTAAGGCGACTTGGTTCCCCAAATTTCGTTCTTCTATGTTGAAGCGTTCATTTCCAGTAACAGTTTGAATTTTTAGGTTTCACTCTGTTTTCTCCTATATTGATAGATGTATTTGGAACTCTAAATCCAACACGGTTTGTGCTAGCTTCTTGAAACTGGACACAGTGAAGTAGTTTCACGTTCTATCTCTATGTTTTGTTTCCTCTTGATGTAGCCCTAAGCACTGACTGGCGAGAAACACTTTTATGGAAAGGGGTTGCGAAGCTTCCAAAAATTACGAATCTCCAGAAATCTCAGCCAATATTTTTTCACCCAAACTGGATGATACTTTCAGGTAATGATCAGTACACTAAGGCGACTTGGTTCCCCAAATTTCGTTCTTCTATGTTGAAGCGTTCATTTCCAGTAACAGTTTGAATTTTTAGGTTTCACTCTGTTTTCTCCTATATTGATAGATGTATTTGGAACTCTAAATCCAACACGGTTTGTGCTAGCTTCTTGAAACTTGACACAGTAAAGTAGTTTCACGTTCTATCTCTATGTTTTGTTTCCTCTTGATGTAGCCCTAAGCAGTGACTGGCGAGAAACACTTTCATGGAAAGGGGTTGCCAAGCTTCCAAAAATTACGAATCTCCAGAAATCTCAGCCAATATTTTTTCACCCAAACTGGATGATACTTTCAGGTAATGATCAGTACACTAAGGCGACTTGGTTCCCCAAATTTCGTTCTTCTATGTTGAAGCGTTCATTTCCAGTAACACTTTGAATTTTTAGGTATCACTCTGTTTTCTCCTATATTGATAGATGTATTTGGAACTCTAAATCCAACACGGTTTGTGCTAGCTTCTTGAAATTTGACACAGTAAAGTAGTTTCATGTTCTATCTCTATGTTTTGTTTCCTCTTGATGTAGCCCTAAGCACTGAAGGCGAGAAACCCTTTCATGGAAAGGGGTTGCCAAGCTTCCAAAAATTACGAATCTCCAGAAATCTCAGCCAATATTTTTTCACCCAAACTGGATGATACTTTCAGGTAATGATCAGTACACTAAGGCGACTTGGTTCCCCAAATTTCGTTCTTCTATGTTGAAGCGTTCATTTCCAGTAACACTTTGAATTTTTAGGTATCACTCTGTTTTCTCCTATATTGATAGATGTATTTGGAACTCTAAATCCAACACGGTTTGTGCTAGCTTCTTGAAACTTGACACAGTAAAGTAGTTTCACGTTCTATCTCTATGTTTTGTTTCCTCTTGATGTAGCCCTAAGCAGTGACTGGCGAGAAACACTTTCATGGAAAGTGGTTTCCAAGCTTCCAAAAATTACGAATCTCCAGAAATCTCAGCAAATATTTTTTCACCCAAACTTGATGATACTTTCAGGTAATGATCAGTACACTAAGTCGACTTGGTTCCCCAAATTTCGTTCTTCTATGTTGAAGCGTTCATTTCCAGTAATAGTTTGAATTTTTAGGTATCACTCTGTTTTCTCCTATATTGATACATGTACTTGGAACTCTAAATCCGACACGGTTTGTGCTAGCTTCTTGAAACTTGACACAGTAAAGTAGTTTCACGTTCTATCTCTATGTTTTGTTTCCTCTTGATGTAGCCCTAAGCAGTGACTGGCAAGAAGCACTTTCATGGAAAGGGGTTGCCAATCTTCCAAAAATTACGAATCTCCAGAAATCTCAGCCAATATTTTTTCACCCAAACTGGATGATACTTTCAGGTAATGATCAGTACACTAAGGCGACTTGGTTCCCCAAATTTCGTTCTTCTATGTTGAAGCGTTCATTTCCAGTAACACTTTGAATTTTTAGGTATCACTCTGTTTTCTCCTATATTGATAGATATATTTGGAACTCTAAATCCAACACGGTTTGTGCTAGCTTCTTGAAACTTGACACAGTAAAGTAGTTTCACGTTCTATCTCTATGTTTTGTTTCCTCTTGATGTAGCCCTAAGCACTGACTGGCGAGAAGCACTTTCATGGAAAGGGGTTGCCAAGCTTCCAAAAATTACGAATCTCCAGAAATCTCAGCAAATATTTTTTCACACAAACTGGATGATACTTTCAGGTAATGATCAGTACACGAAGGCGACTTGGTTCCCCAAATTTCGTTCTTCTATATTGAAGCGTTCATTTCCAGTAACAGTTTGAATTTTTAGGTTTCACTCTGTTTTCTCCTATATTGATAGATGTATTTGGAACTCTAAATCCAACACGGTTTGTGCTAGCTTCTTGAAACTTGACACTGTAAAGTAGTTTCACGTTCTATCTCTATGGTTTGTTTCCTCTTAATGTAGCCCTAAGCAGTGACTGGCGAGAAGCACTTTCATGGAAAGGGGTTGCCAAGCTTCCAAAAATTACGAATCTCCAGAAATCTCAGCAAATATTTTTTCACCCAAACTGGATGATACTTTCAGGTAATGATCATTACACGAAGGCGACTTGGTTCCCCAAATTTCGTTCTTCTATGTTGAAGCGTTCATTTCCAGTAACAGTTTGAATTTTTAGGTTTCACTCTGTTTTCTCCTATATTGATAGATGTATTTGGAACTCTAAATCCAACACGGTTTGTGCTAGCTTCTTGAAACTTGACATAGTAAAGTAGTTTTACGTTCTATCTCTATGTTTTGTTTCCTCTTGATGTAGCCCTAAGCACTGAAGGCGAGAAACACTTTCATGGAAAGAGGTTGCCAAGCTTCCAAAAATTACGAATCTCCAGAAATCTCAGCCAATATTTTTTCACCCAAACTGGATGATACTTTCAGGTAATGATCAGTACACTAAGGCGACTTGGTTCCCCAAATTTCGTTCTTCTATGTTGAAGCGTTCATTTCCAGTAACAGTTTGAATTTTTAGGTTTCACTCTGTTTTCTCCTATAATGATAGATGTATTTGGAACTCTAAATCCAACACAGTTTGTGCTAGCTTCTTGAAACTTGACACAGTAAAGTAGTTTCACGTTCTATCTCTATGTTTTGTTTCCTCTTGATGTGGCCCTAAGCAGTGACTGGCGAGAAACACTTTCATGGAAAGGGGTTTCCAAGCTTCCAAAAATTACGAATCTCCAGAAATCTCAGCAAATATTTTTTCACCCAAACTGGATGATACTTTCAGGTAATGATCAGTACACTAAGTCGACTTGGTTCCCCAAATTTCGTTCTTCTATGTTGAAGCGTTCATTTCCAGTAATAGTTTGAATTTTTAGGTATCACTCTGTTTTCTCCTATATTGATACATGTACTTGGAACTCTAAATCCGACACGGTTTGTGCTAGCTTCTTGAAACTTGACACAGTAAAGTAGTTTCACGTTCTATCTCTATGTTTTGTTTCCTCTTGATGTAGCCCTAAGCACTGACTGGCGAGAAGCACTATCATGGAAAGGGGTTGCGATTCTTCCAAAAGTTACGAATCTCCAGAAATGTCAGCAAATATTTTTTAACCCCAAACTGGATGATACTTTCAGGTAATGATCAGTACACTAAGGTGACTTGGTTCCCCAAATTTCGTTCTTCTATGTTGAAGCGTTCATTTCCAGTAACAGTTTGAATTTTTAGGTTTCACTCTGTTTTCTCCTATATTGATAGATGTATTTGGAACTCTAAATCCAACACAGTTTGTGCTAGCTTCTTGAAACTAGACACAGTAAAGTAGTTTCACGTTCTATCTCTATGTTTTGTTTCCTCTTGATGTAGCCCTAAGCAGTGACTGGCGAGAAACACTTTCATGGAAAGGGGTTGCCAAGCTTCCAAAAATTACGAATCTCCAGAAATCTCAGCCAATATTTTTTCACCCAAACTGGATGATACTTTCAGGTAATGATCAGTACACTAAGGCGACTTGGTTCCCCAAATTTCGTTCTTCTATGTTGAAGCGTTCATTTCCAGTAACAGTTTGAATTTTTAGGTTTCACTCTTTTTTCTCCTATATTGATAGATGTATTTGGAACTCTAAATCGAACACGGTTTGTGCTAGCTTCTTGAAACTTGACACAGTAAAGTAGTTTCACGTTCTATCTCTATGGTTTGTTTCCTCTTAATGTAGCCCTAAGCAGTGACTGGCGAGAAGCACTTTCATGGAAAGGGGTTGCCAAGCTTCCAAAAATTACGAATCTCCAGAAATCTCAGCAAATATTTTTTCACCCAAACTGGATGATACTTTCAGGTAATGATCAGTACACTAAGGCGACTTGGTTCCCCAAATTTCGTTCTTTTATGTTGAAGTGTTCATTTCCAGTAACAGTTTGAATTTTTAGGTTTCACTCTGTTTTCTCCTATATTGATAGATGTATTTGGAACTCTAAATCCAACACGGTTTGTGCTAGCTTCTTGAAACTTGACACAGTAAAGTAGTTTCACGATCTATCTCTATGTTTTGTTTCCTCTTGATGTAGCCCTAAGCAGTGAAGGCGAGAAACACTTTCATGGAAAGGGGTTGCCAAGCTTCCAAAAATTACGAATCTCCAGAAATCTCAGCCAATATTTTTTCTCCCAAACTGGATGATACTTGCAGGTAATGATCAGTACACTAAGGCGACTTGGTTCCCCAAATTTCGTTCTTCTATGTTGAAGCGTTCATTTCCAGTAACAGTTTGAATTTTTAGGTTTCACTCTGTTTTCTCCTATATTCATAGATGTATTTGGAACTCTAAATCCAACACGGTTTGTGCTAGCTTCTTGAAACTTGACACAGTAAAGTAGTTTCACGTTCTATCTCTATGTTTTGTTTCCTCTTGATGTAGCCCTAAGCAGTGACTGGCGAGAAGCACTTTCATGGAAAGGGGTTGCCAATCTTCCAAAAATTACGAATCTCCAGAAATCTCAGCCAATATTTTTTCACCCAAACTGGATGATACTTTCAGGTAATGATCAGTACACTAAGGCGACTTGGTTCCCCAAATTTCGTTCTTCTATGTTGAAGCGTTCATTTCCAGTAACACTTTGAATTTTTAGGTATCACTCTGTTTTCTCCTATATTGATAGATATATTTGGAACTCTAAATCCAACACGGTTTGTGCTAGCTTCTTGAAACTTGACACAGTAAAGTAGTTTCACGTTCTATCTCTATGTTTTGTTTCCTCTTGATGTAGCCCTAAGCACTGACTGGCGAGAAGCACTTTCATGGAAAGGGGTTGCCAAGCTTCCAAAAATTACGAATCTCCAGAAATCTCAGCAAATATTTTTTCACACAAACTGGATGATACTTTCAGGTAATGATCAGTACACGAAGGCGACTTGGTTCTCCAAATTTCGTTCTTCTATATTGAAGCGTTCATTTCCAGTAACAGTTTGAATTTTTAGGTTTCACTCTCTTTTCTCCTATATTGATAGATGTATTTGGAACTCTAAATCGAACACGGTTTGTGCTAGCTTCTTGAAACTTGACACTGTAAAGTAGTTTCACGTTCTATCTCTATGGTTTGTTTCCTCTTAATGTAGCCCTAAGCAGTGACTGGCGAGAAGCACTTTCATGGAAAGGGGTTGCCAAGCTTCCAAAAATTACGAATCTCCAGAAATCTCAGCAAATATTTTTTCACCCAAACTGGATGATACTTTCAGGTAATGATCATTAAACGAAGGCGACTTGGTTCCCCAAATTTCGTTCTTCTATGTTGAAGCGTTCATTTCCAGTAACAGTTTGAATTTTTAGGTTTCACTCTGTTTTCTCCTATATTGATAGATGTATTTGGAACTCTAAATCCAACACGGTTTGTGCTAGCTTCTTGAAACTTGACATAGTAAAGTAGTTTTACGTTCTATCTCTATGTTTTGTTTCCTCTTGATGTAGCCCTAAGCACTGAAGGCGAGAAACACTTTCATGGAAAGAGGTTGCCAAGCTTCCAAAAATTACGAATCTCCAGAAATCTCAGCCAATATTTTTTCACCCAAACTGGATGATACTTTCAGGTAATGATCAGTACACTAAGGCGACTTGGTTCCCCAAATTTCGTTCTTCTATGTTGAAGCGTTCATTTCCAGTAACAGTTTGAATTTTTAGGTTTCACTCTGTTTTCTCCTATAATGATAGATGTATTTGGAACTCTAAATCCAACACAGTTTGTGCTAGCTTCTTGAAACTTGACACAGTAAAGTAGTTTCACGTTCTATCTCTATGTTTTGTTTCCTCTTGATGTAGCCCTAAGCAGTGACTGGCGAGAAACACTTTCATGGAAAGGGGTTTCCAAGCTTCCAAAAATTACGAATCTCCAGAAATCTCAGCAAATATTTTTTCACCCAAACTGGATGATACTTTCAGGTAATGATCAGTACACTAAGTCGACTTGGTTCCCCAAATTTCGTTCTTCTATGTTGAAGCGTTCATTTCCAGTAATAGTTTGAATTTTTAGGTATCACTCTGTTTTCTCCTATATTGATACATGTACTTGGAACTCTAAATCCGACACGGTTTGTGCTAGCTTCTTGAAACTTGACACAGTAAAGTAGTTTCACGTTCTATCTCTATGTTTTGTTTCCTCTTGATGTAGCCCTAAGCACTGACTGGCGAGAAGCACTTTCATGGAAAGGGGTTGCGATGCTTCCAAAAGTTACGAATCTCCAGAAATCTCAGCAAATATTTTTTAACCCCAAACTGGATGATACTTTCAGGTAATGATCAGTACACTAAGGCGACTTGGTTCCCCAAATTTCGTTCTTCTATGTTGAAGCGTTCATTTCCAGTAACAGTTTGAATTTTTAGGTTTCACTCTGTTTTCTCCTATATTGATAGATGTATTTGGAACTCTAAATCCAACACAGTTTGTGCTAGCTTCTTGAAACTAGACACAGTAAAGTAGTTTCACGTTCTATCTCTATGTTTTGTTTCCTCTTGATGTAGCCCTAAGCAGTGACTGGCGAGAAACACTTTCATGGAAAGGGGTTTCCAAGCTTCCAAAAATTACGAATCTCCAGAAATCTCAGCCAATATTTTTTCACCCAAACTGGATGATACTTTCAGGTAATGATCAGTACACTAAGGCGACTTGGTTCCCCAAATTTCGTTCTTCTATGTTGAAGCGTTCATTTCCAGTAACAGTTTGAATTTTTAGGTTTCACTCTTTTTTCTCCTATATTGATAGATGTATTTGGAACTCTAAATCGAACACGGTTTGTGCTAGCTTCTTGAAACTTGACACAGTAAAGTAGTTTCACGTTCTATCTCTATGGTTTGTTTCCTCTTAATGTAGCCCTAAGCAGTGACTGGCGAGAAGCACTTTCATGGAAAGGGGTTGCCAAGCTTCCAAAAATTACGAATCTCCAGAAATCTCAGCAAATATTTTTTCACCCAAACTGGATGATACTTTCAGGTAATGATCAGTACACTAAGGCGACTTGGTTCCCCAAATTTTGTTCTTTTATGTTGAAGTGTTCATTTCCAGTAACAGTTTGAATTTTTAGGTTTCACTCTGTTTTCTCCTATATTGATAGATGTATTTGGAACTCTAAATCCAACACGGTTTGTGCTAGCTTCTTGAAACTTGACACAGTAAAGTAGTCTCACGTTCTATCTCTATGGTTTGTTTCCTCTTAATGTAGCCCTAAGCAGTGACTGGCGAGAAGCACTTTCATGGAAAGGGGTTGCCAAGCTTCCAAAAATTACGAATCTCCAGAAATCTCAGCAAATATTTTTTCACCCAAACTGGATGATACTTTCAGGTAATGATCAGTACACTAAGGCGACTTGGTTCCCCAAATTTCGTTCTTCTATGTTGAAGCGTTCATTACCAGTAACACTTTGAATTTTTAGGTATCACTCTGTTTTCTCCTATATTGATAGATGTATTTGGAACTCTAAATCCAACACGGTTTGTGCTAGCTTCTTGAAACTTGACACAGTAAAGTAGTTTCACGTTCTATCTCTATGTTTTGTTTCCTCTTGATGTAGCCCTAAGCAGTGACTGGCGAGAAACACTTTCATGGAAAGGGGTTTCCAAGCTTCCAAAAATTACGAATCTCCAGAAATCTCACCAAATATTTTTTCACCCAAACTGGATGATACTTTCAGGTAATGATCAGTACACGAAGGCGACTTGGTTCCCCAAATTTCGTTCTTCTATGTTGAAGCGTTCATTTCCAGTAACAGTTTGAATTTTTAGGTTTCACTCTGTTTTCTCCTATATTGATAGATGTATTTGGAACTCTAAATCCAACACGGTTTGTGCTAGCTTCTTGAAACTTGACACAGTGAAGTAGTTTCACGTTCTATCTCTATGTTTTGTTTCCTCTTGATGTAGCCCTAAGCACTGACTGGCGAGAAACACTTTTATGGAAAGGGGTTGCGAAGCTTCCAAAAATTACGAATCTCCAGAAATCTCAGCCAATATTTTTTCACCCAAACTGGATGATACTTTCAGGAAATGATCAGTACACTAAGGCGACTTTGTTCCCCAAATTTCGTTCTTCTATGTTGAAGCGTTCATTTCCAGTAACTGTTTGAATTTTTAGGTTTCACTCTGTTTTCTCCTATATTGATAGATGTATTTGGAACTCTAAATCCAACACGGATTGTGCTAGCTTCTTGAAACTTGACACAGTAAAGTAGTTTCACGATCTATCTGTATGTTTTGTTTCCTCTTGATGTAGCCCTAAGCAGTGAAGGCGAGAAACACTTTCATGGAAAGGGGTTGCCAAGCTTCCAAAAATTACGAATCTCCAGAAATCTCAGCCAATATTTTTTCTCCCAAACTGGATGATACTTGCAGGTAATGATCAGTACACTAAGGCGACTTGGTTCCACAAATTTCGTTCTTCTATGTTGAAGCGTTCATTTCCAGTAACAGTTTGAATTTTTAGGTTTCACTCTGTTTTCTCCTATATTCATAGATGTATTTGGAACTCTAAATCCAACACGGTTTGTGCTAGCTTCTTGAAACTTGACACAGTAAAGTAGTTTCACGTTCTATCTCTATGTTTTGTTTCCTCTTGATGTAGCCCTAAGCAGTGACTGGCGAGAAACACTTTCATGGAAAGGGGTTGCCAAGCTTCCAAAAATTACGAATCTCCAGAAATCTCAGCAAATATTTTTTCACCCAAACTGGATGATACTTTCAGGTAATGATCAGTACACTAAGGCGACTTGGTTCCCCAAATTTCGTTCTTCTATGTTGAAGCGTTCATTTCCAGTAACACTTTGAATTTTTAGGTATCACTCTGTTTTCTCCTATATTGATAGATGTATTTGGAACTCTAAATCCAACACGGTTTGAGCTAGCTTCTTGAAACTTGACACAGTAAAGTAGTTTCATGTTCTATCTCTATGTTTTGTTTCATCTTCATGTAGCCCTAAGCACTGAAGGCGAGAAACCCTTTCATGGAAAGGGGTTGCCAAGCTTCCAAAAATTACGAATCTCCAGAAATCTCAGCCAATATTTTTTCACCCAAACTGGTTGATACTTTCAGGTAATGATCAGTAAACGAAGGCGACTTGGTTCCCCAAATTTCGTTCTTCTATGTTGAAGCGTTCATTTCCAGTAACAGTTTGAATTTTTAGGTTTCACTCTGTTTTCTCCTATATTGATAGATGTATTTGGAACTCTAAATCCAGCACGGTTTGTGCTAGCTTCTTGAAACTTGACACAGTAAAGTAGTTTCACGTTCTATCTCTATGTTTTGTTTCCTCTTGATGTAGCCCTAAGCACTGACTGGCGAGAAGCACTTTCATGGAAAGGGGTTGCGATGCTTCCAAAAGTTACGAATCTCCAGAAATCTCAGCAAATATTTTTTAACCCCAAACTGGATGATACTTTCAGGTAATGATCAGTACACGAAGGCGACTTGGTTCCCCAAATTTCGTTCTTCTATGTTGAAGCGTTCATTTCCAGTAATAGTTTGAATTTTTAGGTTTCACTCTGTTTTCTCCTATATTGATAGATGTATTTGGAACTCTAAATCGAACACGGTTTGTGCTAGCTTCTTGAAACTTGACACTGTAAAGTAGTTTCACGTTCTATCTCTATGGTTTGTTTCCTCTTAATGTAGCCCTAAGCAGTGACTGGCGAGAAGCACTTTCATGGAAAGGGGTTGCCAAGCTTCCAAAAATTACGAATCTCCAGAAATCTCAGCAAATATTTTTTCACCCAAACTGGATGATACTTTCAGGTAATGATCAGTACACTAAGGCGACTTGGTTCCCCAAATTTCGTTCTTCTATGTTGAAGCGTTCATTTCCAGTAACAGTTTGAATTTTTAGGTTTCACTCTGTTTTCTCCTATATTGATAGATGTATTTGGAACTCTAAATCCAACACGGTTTGTGCTAGCTTCTTGAAACTTGACATAGTAAAGTAGTTTTACGTTCTATCTCTATGTTTTGTTTCCTCTTGATGTAGCCCTAAGCACTGAAGGCGAGAAACACTTTCATGGAAAGAGGTTGCCAAGCTTCCAAAAATTACGAAACTCCAGAAATCTCAGCCAATATTTTTTCACCCAAACTGGATGATACTTTCAGGTAATGATCAGTACACTAAGGCGACGTGGTTCCCCAAATTTCGTTCTTCTATGTTGAAGCGTTCATTTCCAGTAACAGTTTGAATTTTTAGGTTTCACTCTGTTTTCTCCTATAATGATAGATGTATTTGGAACTCTAAATCCAACACAGTTTGTGCTAGCTTCTTGAAACTTGACACAGTAAAGTAGTTTCACATTCTATCTCTATGTTTTGTTTCCTCTTGATGTGGCCCTAAGCAGTGACTGGCGAGAAACACTTTCATGGAAAGGGGTTTCCAAGCTTCCAAAAATTACGAATCTCCAGAAATCTCAGCAAATATTTTTTCACCCAAACTGGATGATACTTTCAGGTAATGATCAGTACACTAAGTCGACTTGGTTCCCCAAATTTCGTTCTTCTATGTTGAAGCGTTCATTTCCAGTAATAGTTTGAATTTTTAGGTATCACTCTGTTTTCTCCTATATTGATACATGTACTTGGAACTCGAAATCCGACACGGTTTGTGCTAGCTTCTTGAAACTTGACACAGTAAAGTAGTTTCACGTTCTATCTCTATGTTTTGTTTCCTCTTGATGTAGCCCTAAGCACTGACTGGCGAGAAGCACTATCATGGAAAGGGGTTGCGATTCTTCCAAAAGTTACGAATCTCCAGAAATCTCAGCAAATATTTTTTAACCCCAAACTGGATGATACTTTCAGGTAATGATCAGTACACTAAGGTGACTTGGTTCCCCAAATTTCGTTCTTCTATGTTGAAGCGTTCATTTCCAGTAACAGTTTGAATTTTTAGGTTTCACTCTGTTTTCTCCTATATTGATAGATGTATTTGGAACTCTAAATCCAACACAGTTTGTGCTAGCTTCTTGAAACTAGACACAGTAAAGTAGTTTCACGTTCTATCTCT